>NC_083570.1:100821962-101121962 GCF_027579695.1 Neoarius graeffei
AGCTAATTTTATCCCTAATCTATCCCCAATGAGCAAGCCTGGACCATCTTAGAAGTGTCTAAGCCCCCCTAAAACCATCAAACAAACCCAGCTAGAACCAGCCTGGAAGAACCATCTTAGAAGTGTCCAAGTCCCTCTAAAACCATCAAACAAACCCAGCTAGAACCAGCCTGGAAGAACCATCTTAGTGTCCAAGCCCCTCTAAAACCATCAAACAAGACCAGCTAGAACCAGCCTGGAAGTGTCCAAGCTCCTCTAAAACCATCAAACAAACCCAGCTAGAACCAGCCTCGAAGTGTCTAAGCCCCCCTAAAACCATCAAACAAACCCAGCTAGAACCAGCCTGGAAGAACCATCTTAGAAGTGTCCAAGTCCCTCTAAAACCATCAAATAAGACCAGCTAGAACCAGCCTGGAAGAACCATCTTAGTGTCCAAGCCCCTCTAAAACCATCAAACAAGACCAGCTAGAACCAGCCTGGAAGAACCATCTTAGTGTCCAAGCCCCTCTAAAACCATCAAACAAACCCAGCTAGAACCAGCCTGGAAGAACCATCTTAGAAGTGTCCAAGCCCCTCTAAAACCATCAAATAAGACCAGCTAGAACCAGCCTGGAAGTGTCCAAGCCCCTCTAAAACCATCAAACAAACCCAGCTAGAACCAGCCTAGAAGAACCATCTTAGTGTCCAAGCCCCTCTAAAACCATCAAACAAGACCAACTAGAACCAGCCTGGAAGTGTCCAAGCCCCTCTAAAACCATCAAATAAGACCAGCTAGAACCAGCCTGGAAGTGTCCAAGCCCCCCTAAAACCATCAAACAAACCCAGCTAGAACCAGTCTGGAAGAACCATCTTAGAAGTGTCCAAGCCCCTCTAAAACCATCAAACAAAACCAGCTAGAACCAGCCTGGAACAAATCAAGTTTTTGTATAGCGCTTAACAATAAACATTGTCGCAAAGCAGCTTTACAGAATTTGAACGACTTAAAACATGAGCTAATTTTATCCCTAATCTATCCCCAATGAGCAAGCCTGGACCATCTTAGAAGTGTCTAAGCCCCCCTAAAACCATCAAACAAACCCAGCTAGAACCAGCCTGGAAGAACCATCTTAGTGTCCAAGCCCCTCTAAAACCATCAAACAAACCCAGCTAGAACCAGCCTGGAAGAACCATCTTAGTGTCCAAGCCCCTCTAAAACCATCAAACAAGACCAGCTAGAACCAGCCTGGAAGTGTCTAAGCCCCCCTAAAACCATCAAACAAACCCAGCTAGAACCAGCCTGGAAGAACCATCTTAGAAGTGTCCAAGTCCCTCTAAAACCATCAAATAAGACCAGCTAGAACCAGCCTGGAAGTGTCCAAGCCCCTCTAAAACCATCAAACAAGACCAGCTAGAACCAGCCTGGAAGAACCATCTTAGTGTCCAAGCCCCTCTAAAACCATCAAACAAGACCAGCTAGAACCAGCCTGGAAGAACCATCTTAGTGTCCAAGCCCCTCTAAAACCATCAAACAAACCCAGCTAGAACCAGCCTGGAAGAACCATCTTAGAAGTGTCCAAGCCCCTCTAAAACCATCAAATAAGACCAGCTAGAACCAGCCTGGAAGTGTCCAAGCCCCTCTAAAACCATCAAACAAACCCAGCTAGAACCAGCCTGGAAGAACCATCTTAGTGTCCAAGCCCCTCTAAAACCATCAAACAAGACCAGCTAGAACCAGCCTGGAAGTGTCCAAGCCCCTCTAAAACCATCAAATAAGACCAGCTAGAACCAGCCTGGAAGTGTCCAAGCCCCCCTAAAACCATCAAACAAACCCAGCTAGAACCAGTCTGGAAGAACCATCTTAGAAGTGTCCAAGCCCCTCTAAAACCATCAAACAAAACCAGCTAGAACCAGCCTGGAACAAATCAAGTTTTTGTATAGCGCTTAACAATAAACATTGTCGCAAAGCAGCTTTACAGAATTTGAACGACTTAAAACATGAGCTAATTTTATCCCTAATCTATCCCCAATGAGCAAGCCTGGACCATCTTAGAAGTGTCTAAGCCCCCCTAAAACCATCAAACAAACCCAGCTAGAACCAGCCTGGAAGAACCATCTTAGAAGTGTCCAAGTCCCTCTAAAACCATCAAACAAACCCAGCTAGAACCAGCCTGGAAGTGTCCAAGCCCCTCTAAAACCATCAAACAAGACCAGCTAGAACCAGCCTGGAAGAACCATCTTAGTGTCCAAGCCCCTCTAAAACCATCAAACAAGACCAGCTAGAACCAGCCTGGAAGAACCATCTTAGTGTCCAAGCCCCTCTAAAACCATCAAATAAGACCAGCTAGAACCAGCCTGGAAGTGTCCAAGCCCCTCTAAAACCATCAAACAAGACCAGCTAGAACCAGCCTGGAAGAACCATCTTAGTGTCCAAGCCCCTCTAAAACCATCAAACAAGACCAGCTAGAACCAGCCTGGAAGTGTCCAAGCCCCTCTAAAACCATCAAATAAGACCAGCTAGAACCAGCCTGGAAGTGTCCAAGCCCCTCTAAAACCATCAAACAAACCCAGCTAGAACCAGCCTGGAAGAACCATCTTAGTGTCCAAGCCCCTCTAAAACCATCAAACAAGACCAGCTAGAACCAGCCTGGAAGTGTCCAAGCCCCTCTAAAACCATCAAATAAGACCAGCTAGAACCAGCCTGGAAGTGTCCAAGCCCCTCTAAAACCATCAAACAAACCCAGCTAGAACCAGCCTGGAAGAACCATCTTAGTGTCCAAGCCCCTCTAAAACCATCAAACAAGACCAGCTAGAACCAGCCTGGAAGTGTCCAAGCCCCTCTAAAACCATCAAACAAGACCAGCTAGAACCAGCCTGGAAGTGTCCAAGCTCCTCTAAAACCATCAAACAAACCCAGCTAGAACCAGCCTGGAAGTGTCCAAGCCCCTCTAAAACCATCAAACAAGACCAGCTAGAACCAGCCTGGAAGAACCATCTTAGTGTCCAAGCCCCTCTAAAACCATCAAACAAGACCAGCTAGAACCAGCCTGGAAGTGTCCAAGCCCCTCTAAAACCATCAAACAAGACCAGCTAGAACCAGCCTGGAACTGTCCAAGCCCCTCTAAAACCATCAAACAAGACCAGCTAGAACCAGCCTGGAAGTGTCCAAGCTCCTCTAAAACCATCAAACAAACCCAGCTAGAACCAGCCTGGAAGTGTCCAAGCCCCTCTAAAACCATCAAACAAGACCAGCTAGAACCAGCCTGGAAGAACCATCTTAGTGTCCAAGCCCCTCTAAAACCATCAAACAAGACCAGCTAGAACCAGCCTGGAAGTGTCCAAGCCCCTCTAAAACCATCAAATAAGACCAGCTAGAACCAGCCTGGAAGTGTCCAAGCCCCTCTAAAACCATCAAACAAACCCAGCTAGAACCAGCCTGGAAGAACCATCTTAGTGTCCAAGCCCCTCTAAAACCATCAAACAAGACCAGCTAGAACCAGCCTGGAAGTGTCCAAGCCCCTCTAAAACCATCAAACAAACCCAGCTAGAACCAGCCTGGAAGAACCATCTTAGTGTCCAAGCCCCTCTAAAACCATCAAACAAGACCAGCTAGAACCAGCCTGGAAGTGTCCAAGCCCCTCTAAAACCATCAAACAAGACCAGCTAGAACCAGCCTGGAAGTGTCCAAGCCCCTCTAAAACCATCAAACAAGACCAGCTAGAACCAGCCTGGAAGTGTCCAAGCCCCTCTAAAACCATCAAACAAGACCAGCTAGAACCAGCCTGGAAGTGTCCAAGCCCCTCTAAAACCATCAAACAAACCCAGCTAGAACCAGCCTGGAAGAACCATCTTAGTGTCCAAGCCCCTCTAAAACCATCAAACAAGACCAGCTAGAACCAGCCTGGAAGTGTCCAAGCCCCTCTAAAACCATCAAATAAGACCAGCTAGAACCAGCCTGGAAGTGTCCAAGCCCCTCTAAAACCATCAAACAAGACCGGCTAGAACCAGCCTGGAAGAACCATCTTAGAAGTGTCCAAGCCCCTCTAAAACCATCAAATAAGACCAGCTAGAACCAGCCTGGAAGTGTCCAAGCCCCTCTAAAACCATCAAACAAACCCAGCTAGAACCAGCCTGGAAGAACCATCTTAGTGTCCAAGCCCCTCTAAAACCATCAAACAAGACCAGCTAGGGGGCGTCGTGGCTCAGGTGGCTAAGGCGCCATACCATAAGTCCGGGGACCCGGGTTCGATTCCAACCCGAGGTCATTTCCCGATCCCTCCCCGTCTCTCTCTCCCACTCATTTCCTGTCCTGTCTCTACACTGTCCTATCCAATAAAGGTGAAAAAAGCCCAAAAAAAATCTTTAAAAAAAAAAAAAAGACCAGCTAGAACCAGCCTGGAAGTGTCCAAGCCCCTCTAAAACCATCAAACAAGACCAGCTAGAACCAGCCTGGAAGTGTCCAAGCCCCTCTAAAACCATCAAACAAACCCAGCTAGAACCAGCCTGGAAGTGTCCAAGCCCCTCTAAAACCATCAAACAAGACCAGCTAGAACCAATCTGGGGTGGGTTTCCCAAAAGCCTCTTAACGCTAAGAGCATCTTAACTAAGAGAGACCATTCATTCTGCTGCTCACGCTACCATTTAACGATGATCTTTGTGTTACGATGCTTTTGGGAAACTCAGGCCTGACCAGCTAGAACCAGCTTGGAAGCCCCTCTAAAACCATCAAACAAGATCAGCTAGAACCAGCCTGAAAGTGCCCAAGCCCCTCTAATACTATCCAACCTGAGCAGCTAGAACTAGCCTGGAAGAACCATCGTAGAAGTGTCCAAGCCCCTCTAAAACCATCAAACAAGACCTGCTAGAACCAACCTGCAAGTGTCCATATAATCAGAGCTGACCATTTGGAACGGGGGTCTTCAGTCTTATCCACAAAGGGTAAGTGTGGCTGCAGGCTTTCTTTCCAACCAGGGACGAGTCACTCCTGATTTCACTTGTTTAACCACTTCATCTTGGTCTCCAATCAACGATCAATTGTGCCTCCTATTAGGCTGGTCTGAGAGCCTGCAGCCACACTGGCCTTTTGCAGATAAGATTGAAGGTCCTTGATCTAGAACCAGCCTGGAAGTGTCCAAACCCCTTTAAAACCATCAGACCTGATCAGCTAGAACCTTCCAGACCAGCTAGAACCAGCCTGGAGGTGTCCAGACTTCTCTAAAACCATCAAACACCACCAGTTGGAAACCAACCTGACCAGCTAGAACCATCTTGTAAACATCTAAAACCCATGGTTATATAAACCTAACCAGGCATAACCTACTTGACCAGTTAGAACCAACCTGGAAATGTCTAAAGCTGTCAAACTTGATTTTGCTAGGTGTCCAAAACTCCTCTACAACCATCAAATCAGACCAGCTAGAAGTACTCTGACCAGATAGATTCAGCATATAAATGTTCAAAAGGCATCCAAAACCATGAACCTTGACCATTTTGGCCACACAGACAGGATGGAACCAGAGACCCTGATCTCATCATGTAAGGACCGATATCAATAAGACTACGTTCAGACTGCACCTTGAAACGACCCATATCCGATTTTTTTGCCCATATGCGACCTGTATCCGATTTGTTATTGACAATCTGAACGACACAGATCCGATTTTTTCACATGCGACCCAGGCCGCTTGGATATGTGGTCCTAATTCCGATGCATATCCGATATTTTCACATGCGACTGCAGTCTGACCGGACAGGTCGCATTCATGCGACCTACACGTCATCAACAAGAGACAAACGTCACTATTCTGCGTTGGCTAATCCCGCCTCTTTGGTGGAAAACAACAACATTTGTACAGTTTTCAGAATTTAAATAGACTTTTATAGAATTGATCAAGCTAATGGTGGATTTGGTAGGGACCTGGATGTTGATCTGTTAGCCTGATTAAATAAAACCAGTTTCTATAACTGATTTATAACTTAAACCATCCTGTATTACAAGATTATAAGATTGTTCTGGAAATTTCCAGTAATTTGACACCTTCGGTCTCATTAGTCTGCTGTTAATCAGATTATTGTGTGAGTTCCGCCGCCGCCACAAAAACCACATCGCCAGGTCTCGCCTCATCTCCATAGCAAACTACACTGGTGTTTCTGCACCTTGAGCCAGCGCTGAGAGAAGGTGCAGAATTCAGCTGGCTATAAACAATCTAAATAAATATTTATAAAAATGTAGAAAAAGTTTATTAATATGACGAAATAAATATGTGCAAATTATTAAGCCTGAATTAAGAGTTTGGTAATACAGCGGCCGTATCCCAAATGACTGCCTACTGAAGCTCGAGTGCACTATATAGAGTTTAAAAACCCATTACTTCCTAGTAACATGTAGTGCACTTATATAGAAATTAGAGAGACATTTAGGAGTCAACCCTCGTTACCAGGCTACGTTTTCATTTCAGTTCAGAAACAAAAACGCACACGAGACCTCACACTTTAACACTAACCAGATAATTAAACAAACAAACAAAAAAAAGAAATCATTAAACTTGAAGAGTGCGCTTTTTTTTTTTGTTTGTTTACGTATTACGTAGATGTGCTTATTACGTGTCAATTTGCGCATGCGGGACACTTTTGGGTCGTTTTCCGTTCATATTGGAGATCGCATACAAGTCTCATATAATTGGTAATGTGAACGGCCTAACAAAAAAATCGGATTTCACAACAAATCGGATATGGGTCGTTTCAGGGTGCAGTCTGAACGTAGTGTAAAGAAACTGAACTATGGCTGACAACATTGGAGATGCAGTGTGTTTGTGTTTGATGCATTTGCCATATTCAGCTTGTTTTCTTTCCCCACTACAGGGGAAATTGTTTGGAACGACAGTGGGTGATGAAGCAACATGGACACTAGGTAAGATTTCTCTGTCCAGTGAAGGCTGATTAAGGCCCACTTTACACGGGGACGGTATAAAACAAAAACGCAAAAGTCCGTTTTCGTTCTCACTTTTTTCCGCGTCTACATGACCGTTTTCAAGGAGGAAATCTGCGTCTATGCGGTGACGCATAAATGTCTCCGCTATGTCTGCATGCATGCGCAACGTCTTCTGTCTTGTCTGATCTGCACATCTGCGCCGCTGTTCTGTCAAGTTATCCTACCAAGCCTACTACGCATGCGCGAAATCCAGGAGGGTAGGAAAATTCAACAGTAGTTTTGTCCCACCGATCAGCTGGGCTGATAGAAAATCGGTGAGAATTTCACGCATTTGCCGATTTTTATGTTTTGTGCGTATTGGTCGAGTCTTTGGCAGAGTCAAATAATTTGTAATGACTTGTTTTGAATAATAAAACGGTCTGTATGAGAACTTGCTAGGATAACTTTACAGAACACCGGTCCGGCTGAGGTACTGTAGCGCTCGAGGGAGGAGCAGGAACAAACCGAAACTCTTTTAATCTGCCTTTATTAAGTAACACTCACTCTTGTTTCGGTGAAGAAGAGAAAAGGCAGTGTCCATCTCAGCAAAATAAACCCGTTCGGCTGCTAGTTTTGTTTTCAGTCTCGGGTTTATGGTTTCACGAGCGGCTTGAATAGGCGGCGCGTGCGTGCGTAACTTGGCGACACCAAACTGAGGAGCTCCAGCCGGGCGAGTGAGCAGGAAAACACATCTACTGCATTAAAACACAGAGCAGCTTGAAGGTCCGTTAGATCGATGTAATCAGACATGCTCTTACTTTTTTACTTACTTTCTTACTTCCCGGGCTGCCATGTGCAGTATATGACATATGTATGAGGTAAACGCGTACCCGACGTGAGCAGATCCGAGCAGAGTTTCGCGTATTGGGTAGTTTAGACGGATATGCAACGGGGGCCGTTTTTAACTTATCCACTCTGGAAGGCGTTTTCAATTTTATCCGTTTTTCAGCCTCGGAAACGCCGTCCCCGTGTAAACGAAAGGCACTTCTGATAAAATATTTAGTCGTTTTTACCTGACAGCGTCCTCGTGTAATCGGGCCCTAAGTGCACGTCAATCCAATTAAATCCTTTTTTTTTTTTTTTTTAATGCTTCAGAGGACAAAAAGTTGATCAGGATAGTTCTGATGAAGACGAACCGCGAGGCAGGGAACTGCTGGACATCGCTGTTGGAGGAGCAGTACGCTGCTGACCCGTGGCTGCAGGATCAGATGCAGAGGAAACTCACCCTGGAGAGGTTCCAGAGAGAGGTACAGTCGCCCAAAACTTCATATATAATTTTTTTTTTTACTCCACTGTTTCCCAGCCCTGATCCCGGGGGCTATTCTGGGAATAAAATCCTTAACGTTCACTACATCTCTGCTTTTTTTTTTTTTAAATATATACTACCGTTCAAAAGTTTGGGGTCACTTTGAAATGTCCTTATTTTTGAAAGAAAAGCACTGTTCTTTTCGATGAAGATCACTTTAAACTAATCAGAAATCCACTCTATACATTGCTAATGTGGTAAATGACTATTCTAGCTGCAAATGTCTGGTTTTTGGTGCAATATCTCCATAGGTGTATAGAGGCCCATTTCCAGCAACATCTCCAGTGTTCTAATGGTACAATGTGTTTGCTCATTGCCTCAGAAGGCTAATGGATGATTAGAAAACCCTTGTACAATCATGTTAGCACAGCTGAAAACAGTTGAGCTCTTTAGAGAAGCTATAAAACTGACCTTCCTTTGAGCAGATTGAGTTTCTGGAGCATCACATTTGTGGGGTCGATTAAATGCTCAAAATGGCCAGAAAAATGTCTTGACTATATTTTCTATTCGTTTTACAACTTATGGTGGGAAATAAAAGTGTGACTTTTCATGGAAAACACAAAATTGTCTGGGTGACCCCAAACTTTTGAACGGTAGTGTATTCAGATGGTATAAAGAGCATTTAAGAACAGACGAAAGAAATGTAGGTCAGAAGCTTCGTATGAAAAAAGCAGGTCAGACAGAGGCACAAAAAGGGTTAAAGGAAAAAAAACGCTGGTATCTGTAATCAGACAAGTGGTCTTATTCTTCAGAGAGGGGGTGACTTTGTTTATAGCTGCTATAATGTAAGTGATAACAGGCACTAGCTTGTTTCATTACCTTCCACAACATTAAATGTAACTATAAACTGATTAAAAAAAGCATTACATTTCATCGTTTAGTAAATACACATGCATAACTGTTGCCAAATTCCTGTGGTATAAGAGGAATAAAACTGTTTATTTTCTATTATACCACAGTGCTGTTCAAGCTTGATTCTGATTGGTCAGAAGGTGTTGATTTAATTTTGACTGACTACCTCACCTGGGACAGAGTCCACCAGGGGGTGAGGTATTTGTTTTCGGTTGGGTTTCTTTGGTTTTTTTTGTTAATTATTACAGGAAAACAGCTGGATCAATCAGGGGCGGCACGGTGGTGTAGTGGTTAGCGCTGTCGCCTCACAGCAAGAAGGTCCGGGTTTGAGCCCCGTGGCCGGCGAGGGCCTTTCTGTGCGGAGTTTGCATGTTCTCCCCGTGTCCGCGTGGGTTTCCTCCGGGTGCTCCGGTTTCCCCCACAGTCCAAAGACATGCAGGTTAGGTTAACTGGTGACTCTAAATTGACTGTAGGTGTGAATGTGAGTGTGAATGGTTGTCTGTGTCTATGTGTCAGCCCTGTGATGACCTGGCGACTTGTCCAGGGTGTACCCCGCCTCTCGCCCGTAGTCAGCTGGGATAGGCTCCAGCTTGCCTGCGACCCTGTAGAACAGGATAAAGCGGCTACAGATGATGAGATGAGATGAGCTGAGCTGGATCAATCTTCATGAAACTTTCAGGATAGATGGGTATTAGTCTCAAATAGAACCTCCAACATTTTGAGGATCATCTGACCAAGGTGACCAAAAAGGTCAAAATCGTTTTTGTTGTGACTACTGCTAGCCACTACGTCATCGTGCATGCGCATACATGTTCCTGTTAAAATGGCCAGTGAGTGTATACAATTCGGTTCACCATTCAAAATAAACGGACTAAAGAAATCGCTTTCAGACATGTTTATGCTTATTGCAGAGGGAAAGTCCGTTCCATTGAGCTCTAGCGCCGGGCCATTTCCGGGAAATAAGAGTTTGGGTCATGGCGACAGCATGTGTATGTCAGCCTCGGTTTTCGAAAACTCTAATACCCCTTTTCCACCAAATCAGTTCCAGGGCTGGTGCTGGTTCACAACTCGTTCAACTTGCGAGCCAGCTGAGAACCAGTTTGCTTTTCCATAGCTCGCGGTGCTAAGGGAAGCTACGTCATTACGTCGCTGTATACATCATTACGTCGCTACGTTTGCATAAACCTTGGCGCGAATATCGAAGCAAAAACAACACGGAAGAAGCAGCAATAATAATAATGGATGACTTCGCGTTTGTACAGCTGCTGCTTCTCGTCGCTTAAAAATGGCGATCTTTCGCGGTCTTGTTATTGGTCTTAACAACTCCGCCCCCCCGCTGACATAAGCGGTTCTTTCCTCTGGCCCAGCAGAGAGTTGGTGCTAGCCTGGAACCGGTTTTTCTGGCCCCAGAGCCAGTTCTTTGTCAGTGGAAACAGAAAACCCGGTTCCAAACTAAGCACTGGGCCCGAACCAGCCCTGGAACTGCTTTGGTGGAAAAGGGGCATAAGAGGCAAGAGTAGAATAATATAAAGTACAGACACTTGGGTATATTTTACTTCGGTGACCACTTTTTTTTTTTAACTGTTCGTTTTTGGATTACGCTTCATTTTTGTGGCTACTGCCTCACAGTAAATACATATATGCTATATTTACTGTATGGACATGGGATCAGAAAACCATTTTATTTATAAGTAGCAGCCACATGGACCTATGGAGCCACATGGAGTACCTATTTTTTTTTTTTAACGTGATATCTTCCTTCATGGGCGGCACGGTGGTGTAGTGGTTAGCGCGGTCACCTCACAGCAAGAAGGTTCTGGGTTCGAGCCCCGTGGCCGGCGAGGGCCTTTCTGTGTGGAGTTTGCATGTTCTCCCCGTGGGTTTCCTCCGGATGCTCCGGTTTTCCCCCACAGTCCAAAGACATGCAGGTTAGGTTAACTGGTGACTCTAAATCAGGGGTGCCCAAATTGATCCATAAAGGGCCATGTGGCTGCAGGTTTTCATTCCAGCCATGCAGCAGCACACCTGATTTGGCTCATTCAATCAACTGAACTGTCTTCACACAGTCAAATACTTGCAGCCACACCCACCCTTGATTAAAGGGTGGGTGTGTCAGTTGATTGAATAAGCCAAATCAGGGTGCTGCTGCATGGCTGGAATGAAAACCTGCAGCCACATGGCCCTTTATGGATCAATTTGGGCACCCCTGCTCTAAATTGACCGTAGGTGTGAATGTGAGTGTGAATGGTTGTCTGTGTCTATGTGTCAGCCCTGTGATGACCTGGCGACTTGTCCAGGGTGTACCCTGCCTTTCGCCCGTAGTCAGCTGGGATAGGCTCCAGCTTGCCTGCGACCCTGTAGAACAGGATAAAGCGGCTAGAGATAATGAGATGAGATCTTCCTTCATATTCATCATATAAGTGCTACTGCCTGAGGTTTGTTTTGCCTGGCGACACTTGTTTAACATTGTTGTCATTGCTGTGGTATAAGAGGAATAAAACATTTTGGGACATGCTGCTATAAGAAAATAATCAACTACAGGGTGGTAACAGGAACTCCGCTTCAGGTGGCCTTCAAATAAAGCAGACAAATATGGAAAGTTTGCCAACAGTGTCTCTTTAATGACTCTCGTTTTAAAGATCGTACAAACCATGCGTCATGGCTGCTAGTTTGCATCGCATTACACATACTTTTAGCACACTCAGCTAGGCACTGTTCCCATTTATCCCTCTTCCACCAACATGGAACAGGTTCCATTCTGGTTCTCGGACCAAGTTTTGAACCTTTTGGAGCATTTCGACCAAAAATAAATTGGTTCAGATCCTGAAAATTTATATAAATATAGCTGGATTTTCTAGCGTGAACCCTGATGACATCAGTGGGCGGGTCAGGTTGGAGAGGACGCAAAGTGCAGCAAGGGAAAAGGATAAAGTTTCAGGAAAAAAAACATTTGATAACAGAACAAAAGCTTGTCGGTAATCAGTGTGCTCTGCTATCTTGCTACTACTGTTTACTCCTGTTGTGAATTCTACAGCACCGTCTGTTCACGGCGCGTTCTCGATTACAACGGTTTTGCTCAAAACTGGTGAAAACATGGGTTGGTTTGCTACCTGGCACCGAGATTCAAAATCCTGAACGGTTCAGGATTCAAGCACCTGTTCCTTGTTGGTTGAAAAGGAGCTATTGGGATCAAGTATAAATGAACAATTAAGCATCAACTGTTTTAGTGGCCTAATATTGTGGGACATATTTGCCAACTTTTGTAGTAAATGAGGTCAATAAGATTTTTTTCTTCTTTCAGCTATACATTTTGAAGCTTTCAGACCAAAGTCACAAATCATGCAGGTGGCATTGCTTTCATTAGGATTGCCCTACCCTCCTTTTTAAAGTTAACATTTGAACGAATTGCAATTTCATAAGACAAAACTGCATTTTTAGTTTGAAAATGAAAAATTTCTCCACTCAGTTCTCATGACGAATGCAGCATTGATCTCAAAAGCCTCTTTGGAAGATGAATATACTTTCTTTGCTCATTGCTGCAGGTTATAACCTGCATGGGGGTGGATCTGGTTTTATTCCATCTACATTCACTGGATATGAGCAACTGCACACTTTGATTGGCTACTCTACTACTAGGATATCAGCTCGTTAGACTTGAGGCGATTTATGTTAAATTCAGTTACGATTACAATTGCATCACGTACCATGATTAGGCCAAAAAAAAAAGTGTTTCCTATTACATGATAAAGCCCTGCACTCCCGCGAGAGTCCCGCGGGACAAATTTTGAAAGCTCATTGCGGGCACGGGCGGGAGAGGTGATAAGCTGCAGTCCCGCTAACTAAAAACGTGTTTAAAGTAAAATTTATAAAATATTAATTTGTCTATCATATATAATTTGTGGGGGCGGCACGGTGGTGTAGTGGTTAGCGCTGTCGCCTCACAGCAAGAAGGTCCTGGGTTCGAGCCCCGGGGCCGGCGAGGGCCTTTCTGTGTGGAGTTTGCATGTTCTCCCCATGTCTGCGTGGGTTTCCTCCGGGTGCTCCGGTTTCCCCCACAGTCCAAAGACATGCAGGTTAGGTTAACTGGTGACTCTAAATTGAGCGTAGGTGTGAATGTGAGTGTGAATGGTTGTCTGTGTCTATGTGTCAGCCCTGTGATGACCTGGTGACTTGTCCAGGGTGTACCCCGCCTTTCGCCCGTAGTCAGCTGGGATAGGCTCCAGCTTGCCTGCGACCCTGTAGAAGGATAAAGCGGCTAGAGATAATGAGATGAGATATAATTTGTGCTGGATATTTTCTTCGGCATTAATAAAAACATTTTAAGATGCCTAAATTTGCGGATGTGGTCTAATCTCGCGTACGTTCCCGATTCCTTTCCGCTCTTCCATGTTTGAGATCTCCGATCATGGCAGAAGAGCAGACTCTCTCTGTAAAGCCTCAGCTGCGCATGCCGCCTGGCAATGCACACCCTCGCTACGTGAAGGATCGGTCAGTGGAGAGCTTAGCTAAGCTCAGCATGTTTAATTCCCCAAGCCAATGACAAGAACATTCGTGAGAAATAACGCAAACGTCTGCATCATGCGGGATTTGCGGGTGGGAGCGGGCCAAAATATGGCGGGAGCGGGACTGAAAATTCTGTCCCGCACAGACCTCTATTACATGCCTTGAAAAATTAGGGTAGGTCGATAGGGATTTTTAAAAATTTTTTGGAAGAAATGTTTCCATGGCTATCACCACTCCCCCCATATTCACAATAAAATATCCACCCACCCAGCACTCTTTGAATGCATGTTTGCAGGTATTCTGTTTTCAGAAAAACACTAAAGAACACTAAGATTTATTTCGAACCATACACAAACTTCACACTGTATATGTGCGTTGAACTGTAAAGATCAGCTGTTCGATGTTACTTCCCGTATAGCCTGTAGCAAATGTCCTTTATGCCTTTTTGAAGGCGCGTGTCACATACTTCAATAACTGTGTGGCAGTGGGGGCGTGGCCAAGCAGCAGTCTGTAAATGGAGGGTGGGGTCGGGGAAGGTAAGTGGCTAAGTCATTCCACCTGCTGTTGGACTGTAACAGTTCCTGATGTGGGTGGAGCACGGAAGCACGGCAGGCGAGAGTTGATGTTTACACACACTATTGAGCTTTGCAGCTTTCTTTCACTCACATGCGTTGTGGTCGGGGAGAGAGAGACCCTTTTCTCTGCTTGCTCTCTCTCCCCTTTTATGCTCCATCCCTGTTACACGCACATTGACAGCAAGTGGAATGACTTGGCCACTTACCTTCCCCGACCCTGCCCTCCATTCACGGACTGCTGCTTGGCCACGCCCCTGCTGCCACAAACTGTTTTTTAAATCTTATTCTCAGATCTGGTTTAACACCGTCTTTAGGACAATATGGACAAATGTCTGTTCTTCCAAATCCACTGCTATAGTAGGCCATTTCAACAGGATCTGCACAGTTGAGAGGCATTCTGACACCACAAACTGAGGCAAGAAAATGTTCGGCAGGTATTACTGGCACCCTGCAAGAGTACTTCATGCATATTTTCTATATTTACTCTAGAACTACTGGTACAAGCTAACAAATCTTCAATGTCTTTAAATGTCTCTTTTTCTAGCGACATAATGTGTCTAAGACTGGGCTTGCGATGTGCAAGACACCCGTCTTTTAGCACACAAACCACTGCCATTTTCGTTGCTTCCTGTTAGAGGTAGTCACGCGCATGGGTACAGTCGGCTGTTTATGGTGCGAGAGACACTCGCGCTATGCATAATGTACGGACATTGGTCGATAATCAGGGACAACTACGCCATGTGCATCGCCTGAACGTTTTGTAGACTGAGAGGGGGTCGGAGTCACGGGTCGATCAGGTAACCGGAAACAGTTTTTTTTTAAGCCTTATTACTTGAGCACAATTACAGCAAATACTATGCCAAACTCTGTTATGGGTAAGTGCTTTTGACCTATTTGGGCACTTCTGAGCAATACTATTCAATGAATCAAATGATGAAAAAGAATAAGTGTTAGTTTTACTTGCATTTATAATTTTTCCATTTGTAATGTAGAACTGACCAGTGTACATTTAAAAGTGCAAGAGACTGAAAACATACAATTTATTTCTGATGAGCAGATCAGTTGATGTGTGCTCTGTATGGACTACAATGGAAAAATGACTGAGCAGGTTTTTGTTTTTCCCCCTCAGAGTTAAAAATCTCAAAATAGTTAATTTTGCTCCATTTTGAGAAATTGAGTTGGAGCAAAATTAGAGGAATTGTGTAACAGTTGTGGTTCTGAACTAAAGTAAAATAGTACAAGAGTTAATTTCAAGACACACTGAAGTCAAATACCAGATGAATGGTGTTTGTAGAAAGCAGTTTTAGAACAGTGGTGGAATGTGTGAAAAAACATGACCTTACCCATCGGGACTTGACCTGATGGGATTGATTTGGCAGTGGTTTTCACTCTTCTCATTGAAAGGAATGGAAATTTTTACCCTTCTCATTGAATACCCCTCCCACTGCCAACCCTTTATCCTAAAATAGGACTTTTTTTTATGGCCAGTTAGTTGTCAATCAATGGAGCAGAATCACCAAGTGATACAGTTCATCACAATGGGTAAGGGTTTTTTTTTCCCCCCCCACATGTTCCAATAGTTCTAAAACTGCATTTTAGAGCGCTTTTTTGAAAGTACAATCATGACATACTACAGAGATATTATTGTAGCTGAATACAAGGTCATATGAATTTTGAAAATACTTGATTTGTTGAAATTGAGAGTATACTAAAGGGCAACTTTTACTCCGGTGTAACACCGGGGCTGCCCTAGTAGTGTGTTCACATGGTACAAAGTTATGGGTGTAACCCCTGAAAGCTGCTTAAACCGGTGCAAATCTAACCCTGCTCAGGAGGTGGTTTAAGAAATTTACTCCGGAGTAAATGCTAGTTTGTGGGGCAGCACTGATATAAAATGGGACGTCTGAACGCTACAGGGGTAGACTCGCTACGTGTGAGGAGGGTTGATTACATACGGGCATTGCATAATTTGCATTCTGGTATTTTGCGCTTCCAAATTGGCGAATATCAACAACAATCTTCCAGTGTTGCCAGATGGGGTGGTTTTAAGTGCATTTTGGCAGATTTGAACACATTTTGGGCTAGAAAACGTCAGCAGTATCTGGCAACATTGGTGTCTTCATCCACGTTGTTTTCCCGGCGCTTGGTGATGCCATGACAACCGGGAAAAGGAAGTACGCATGCGTGAAAATGTACATTTCATTTCTGCATTACTACTATTGTATAGCACGGTTGCAAAAACTGCCATGTGAATGCAAGTGGGGCTGCACTGGTGCTAACACGCTTCTCTCTAGTAAGCAGGTTTGTGACGTGTGAACGGTCCACAAAATTTACACCGGTGTAAGATATCACAAAATACATCGGTGCAAATATGGGCCGTGTGAACACCCCTGATGTCATGTGTGCTCGAAAATACCCTCATGCCCCTTTTTCACCAAAGCAGTTCCAGGGCTGGTTCAGGGCCGGGCCAGGGCTTAGTTTGGAACCGGGTTTTCTGTTTCCACTGACAAAGAACTGGCTCTGGGGCCAGAAAAACCAGTTCCAGGCTAGCACCAACTCTCTGCTGGGCCAGAGGAAAGAACCGCTTGTGTATGTATGTGTGTGTGGGGGGGGAGTTAAGACTGCGAAAGATCGCCATTAAGCGATGAGAAGCAGCAGCAGCACAAACGCGAAGTCATCCATTATTATTGTTGCTGCTTTTTCCGTGTTTTTGCTTCGATATTCACGCCAAGGTTTATGCAAACGTAGTGACATAACTGACGTAATGACGCGTCTTCTCTTAGCACTGCAAGCGATGGAAAAGCAAGCTGGTTCTCAGCTGGCTCGCACGTTGAACGAGTTGTGAACCAGCCCTGGAACTGATTTGGTGGAAAAGGGGCATCAGACCCCAGAGGGTTAAAGTCTACTGACCTTGCAGGTCAATGGGCCAAAGATGTAAGTATACAAGGTATCAATGTTCACTTATTACCATTAGTGGTACCTTTTGATTGTAATCAATTACCCCATGTCTAGCTCATATACTACAAGTGGAGAAAAACAAAATGGTGGTGTTGAACAGGATGAAAAACCTACTTAAACCTCAAAAAAAAAAAAAATTGGGGTAAAAACCATTTTTTCCAACAATTACCTGTTATCAGTTTGTTAATCATTCCAGCTTAGAATGTAGTCAGATGTGTTGTCTAACATTGAATGTCAAAAAAAAACCTCCCCTTTCCCCAATGCAGTGAAAAGATTGGGCAGAAGAAAAAAAAAAAAAAAAAAAAAAGAGTATATTCCACTCCATCTCATCTGTACATGGCTTATAGCCAACTCGGCACTGCACACCTCATGTACAACTCGATTGTGTGGAATAACACTGAAGGAATAGCCAGTGCATATGCATGGTTGCAGTGTTTGTACATCAGAGTCGAGCTGTTTCTTCACCCACTTACCTGATTTCTTTCTGGTCCTTTACAGAATCCTGGCTTTGACTTCAGTGGTGCAGAAATCTCTGGAAACTTTCATGGTGGCGGACCAGATTTCAGCAGTTTACAGAAATAGCTTCCAAATTTAAGAGGATAAGAACTTTACTGCCTGCAGGAGGTTTTTTGATGACTGGGACATTGTACTTGAGGCACAGTATTTCCTAACTAATTAAACTCGTGCATATGTACAGATGCAATGAATAAAATGTGTGTTTAAAGCAACACTTTCTTCAAGTCTTCACCCTAGCATGGTGCTAGGTCCCCCCCCCCCCCCAGGATAGTGGAATAATTAAAGACCTGGCCACACTGTTTGCTGAAAGGCCATATGATTTAGAAGCAAAGTAAATCTTGTTTTTGATAAAAGACGAACGAGTCAGGTTGGCATTTCAATAAGTTTTATTGAAAGGTCCACTTTCAGGGTACAAGTCATTAGTTACCCATTTACTCAGTCAAGAGGAAGAAAACAAATCTTAGCTTTGATTTGTAGAACAAAAATGAAATTGTCCTAATTAATTTACACACAGGGTCTAATTGTTTAATTTTTAAACCTGGACCTACAAAAGCCGAAGTGTGTTAAGGTCAGCTGTGTTAATGTTCAGGGTCATGTGACCTTAGAACGGCACTGAACAAGAAAAGAAACTTCTATAAGTCACCTTGGGCAGGAGTGTGCTAGAGGACAGTAACAACCTAGGGTGGGAGTTAAGGGTTTTGGGCCCGATTTCTTGGTTCCTCTGATGTTCGTCTTATCACAAAACCCTTCTCCCTCCTCTTCCACATGGTGGACTGAGGACCTAGGCGGTTCAATACTTTCAACGACTTTAAACAACCGGCGCAAATCAGGCGCCGATTCAAGGAGTGCTGTGTACACACACTCGAGCCAGTCAAACCAGGGAGGAATGACCCTCTCTGGCTGATAGCTAAACACTCGACCAGGATCTTCCAAAGTCAAATACTTGCATGCTTAAGGAGGAGAAAAAAAAAAAAAAAGCACAAAAAAAAAAAAGTCTCACACTGCAAGGGTTTAAGAGGTGGATTCAGGGATAGTGGGGAGATGAGCGATCTTGTAGTAGCTGTGCTTCAGCTGGCGTGCTGTTCGTCCTGAGATGATCCAGCGCAGTCTCTGGCTGTTCGGCTTCCAACACTTGGTGGCGGAATATTCAGCCAGGCACTTGGAGATGAGCTCCCTCAGACACACCAAGTCCCCATCTTTAATCTAGCAGAAGCACAAACAGTTTCAAAATGACGACACTTTGCTTGTACCCAAAACTGGAAGGCATGATCAATTAACCAACATCTACCAGATCAATAATTAGGAGTGCAACTCTGACAATATGGACTGACATCTGATTTAAATCAATAGGCTAGCAAACTGATGTAGAGCTCAGTCAATAATCCTAGATAAGGACTGGCAAGACGGCCATGTACTCCATGCTGCTAAACTCAAGCTGTGGGTCTTAATTTGCAAAACATGGATTTAGACACCATCCCTGTGTCTGAAATAACTGTCAAAGTCCTTCCCACACCATGTGGCGCATAGGCCGGTGCTGATCTCCATTTCTGTAGCCCCGTTACATAGCTAGGGTTACAGTGAGGGGCTGGTCCTCTGGTAACCACGAGAGTTTTGACTCCCCACTCGCATCTGTATTGCAGTGTGCCTTGCCAGATGGCAGTAGATACCATTTTTATGATCGTTGTTGGTATGACCCAACCAGGAAGCAGACACGCCAACCACTAGGCCAGCTCACAGTTAACTCCCTCGTTCACTACTCCCTGTATAGTGAGCTTGATAAAATGACTCCAACACTACTCTGCCATGCTGTTTTTACAATCACACAAAACATGCCAGATCAGTTAACTGGTGAGTTTTCAAAATCACTACATGCATATTTCTGATAAATACATTATATGGAGCACATTTCTTACATTAGTAAATACAAAGTACTTTGTCTGCTGCATCTTTCAGTTCATTTAAATCAAGGCTCAATACTTTCTTCTTAATCAAATTTGAGGCTTTTGATTTGATTTCCTTCAATACAACTGCAATGCATGGTGGGATATGTTGAGTGCACTATAGCTATAGGGTGTAAATTCTCACTATACAGGGAGTGATTTCAGACAAGGCATGTTTTATCAAGGAACTCACAGTACAATAATTTAATAATCTCTGCTGTTCACCAGAGTGTGTAGACCTACATGTTTTAGGAGCCTCATTACAGCCACTAATGCATGTTTGCTGAAAAACTCAGTGCAAGTATTCTTAAACCCTTATGCTAGTGATTAGGGCTACCAGTTCTCACTACTTCTCCCATCATAATAGATACTTAACCACACCCTTAAAGTGCATATTCTGGACCAATTGTTTTGTTATATGAAAGCATGTCCCTTTACACACTCATCCAGAAGGGTAATTTTGCACAAGGCCATCTGTCTGCAGCCGGGGGGGAGGAATGAGAGAATCCCAAGGGAGTCTGGAGCCAGATTCATGATGCTACCTGCAGAAGCACCAGCAGGCTGCAGAAGCTTGCCGTTTCAGTGCACAGCCTGTGTAGACCAAGTGCTCCCATTGTCCAGTCTTTTGGGGAATGAGTACTAATCCCATCATGATTGGTGTTGCTACACCCTCCTATGATACATCTGTTAACCATTTTAATAATTACACGATAACACTGAAGAAAGCTGCAGAAAACCACCAGGTTGTTTTCTCAAACAAGCCAGCGCTGACGTTGAAGGCCTCTGCATGCTCTTGCGACAAGGCTTTTGCAGATAGCTTTTCGCAGACAGTTGTAATTTATCGTTGAGTGGGGAGTAATAGGCATGCGCGATGTTATTCACCGCCACAATGCAAGGGGGTGTGAAGTCACGAAATCGCTAGGAGTAGTTGGTGGGTGTGGTTAGTGGAGTGTTTATCCTCCGGTTACTTATAATGACTAGAACTGGAGTCGTATAGATGTACGTACTTACTCACTTCCTCAATCAACCGCTCTTCGTGCTGCTCCATCTTCGCTCGTGTTTTTAAAAATGGCGGTCGTGAAAACAAACCAAACCGGGAAGGTAGGGAAGTGGAAGTGCGTGTACAGCGGATGTAGATTGGACCAATCAGAGCCCTCTTGTCTGTGAGGCTTCTGCGGTGGTCACAATTTTTTGGGAGGTGCACGCAGAGCGTCTGCGAAGGTGGGGGGGCTATGCAGACACTGACGCTATCTGCGAGGACTGGGTTGTCAGCATAAATTGGCCTTTAGGATTCAGAGGGAGGCGTCCCACACATGACATCACGAAAATCAATGTTTGCCAGGAAATCCAAATGCCAAGTTTTCAGAGGCGGACCAATTCATCTCAAATGGCTTGATTTCAACTGAATTTCTGGTATCGCGCAAGGTTTAAAAAAAAAAAGTTTAATATAAAATAGGAGAATTACATTGATCTTGCTCCTGAATTTACCCGAGATATGCACTTTAAAGCCCCAGGCCTTCTAGAGTCAGAGATCGTCCTTGTGAGCTTGAACAATGGTATTTTACACATGGTCCCACGTCAGTGTGAGCTGTGTTAATGCAAGTCAGTGCATTTTGCTTCTCTTGTATTAGTACACAAGTACCCTTTTTAAAAAAAAAAAAATGAAAACTTACGGTCAGTTGGTCCTGAAGATTCTTCACAGCCTCTCTCAGAGCTTCTACCGACTCAGACTGGTGTTGCTCCTCAACTTCAAGGGCCAGCAATGCCAGCGCAACCAATGATGGCTGATCAAGAACATTAGTCAGCAAGTCAGAAAACAATGGAGAGCTTTACAAAGGTATTGTATTAAAGAGTTACTGTAAAAGTTCCTGAACAGTGCTGTGTCATTTGGATAACAGAGTGCCACTAATTATCTACCTCAGGTTCAGTGAACAAGCGTACTCTGAGCACAATATCCCCTGCTGGAAACTCTACCATATCGCTGTTAAAACGCAACTGAATTGAACAAAATTTCTATATGCATTACTGACAAAGAATCCTGTCAAGTTTCATGAAACTCCTCCAAAAATTTCAGAAGGTGAGTACCCTTCCTGGGACAGACATCACCGACAATCCCCCTTCAGGCCTTTCAGCCAGTGGGGGATAAAAAATTGTAAGGGAAGTTGATTTCTGAAAGCAAGCACACCTTGATGAAATTGCCAGAGTTTGTTAGGCCAAACAAAATATGCATTTCCTGGTTTTCAAAATAGGGCAAGTAGGTTTTTTTAAAAAATATATAATTTGTTCATCCCAAAAGTTTGACAAATTTTCTAGGGTAGGTAGGAAGTGAGAAGTTTCCTTTGAAAACTTTTTTTTGCAAAAAACTCATTAAATGTTTGCAACTGATCCCAGAATGTCAGAACTGTGTGATTTGTTGAAGGAAACAATGTTGGTCACTATAGTTCTTCATTTGGAAATTTTTAATTGTTGTGAATATCTTTTGCATTGCAATAGGCTGATTTGACAAGCAAACACTTCTGTCCACTGTGTCGCTTTTTGTTCCGAGGCAAACCTCCGTTTTATAGGCACCCGGAAGAATTGATGAAATATACTGCGCATGTGCAAGCAGTCATTTACATCTGACCCTTCGAGGCATGAACGCAAGGGTGGCCAGTTTTTCTACTTAAAAATCTAAGATAACCATTCTAACACTAGCAAGAATATGCAGCATTGTTCAGCTATGTATTCGATTGCATCCAACAGTGACCCCTGTCTAGAAATGCCTACAAAATTTGGCTTTGCTGCGACCTTCGGTGTCCGAGTTATAAACGTTTAAAGTAGGGCTGTTGAAGTTGACGCGATCAATTTATCACGATTAAAAAGTGCCGTTAACGCAAATTCTAATTTGGCCCTGCGAGTCACCTGTAGTTCCTGTTGAGGCTTGTCGCACGCTGCTTCAATAAGACCAAGTGTGAGTGATGGAGAAAGGTCTGTTAAACGGGAAGTTTCATTTCAAAAGTAGAGTGTAGACACCGCCTTCTGCGTAGAATCATACATCATCCTCGCCGCCATATTGGATGTGGCAAAGTGGAGGTTCTTCAACCGTCTCTGGTATAGCGTCTAGACAGTAGCCGAAAATAAAGATGCCTCATTCATGTGCTGCATTTAACTGTACCAACAGGTTTACCGTCCAAACAAGATCACATGGGATTACCCTTCACAGGTGAGACTGGAAAAACACTTCATTGTATTTGGTCATTATAACGTAATTTTACGAACAGATTTTCCTGATATGAAGTCTCGTGCATAATAGCCACTCGGTGAAACCTGTCTCCAAACAATGAAGTATTTCCTTTGTAACTACGCTGATAACACTGTCAAACACTGGAGCTTTGTATTCATTCTGAAGGTTTATTGTTATTAATATTGAATAAAAAGTAACTGGGATACATCATTGTTAATTATCATTAAAATTTTAGGCAAATTATTATTTGCATCTTACACGGATTTTATAAGGGAAATACGGATTTGAGGTTGGTTATACAGGTTTGATTGACATGCATGTTTATAACCATCACATTAAAAGTTGTGTTGTTTTGATGCCTGTTTGTGTTAATGGGTGAATAAAAGGCATCGAGTTAATTATTATTGTAGAAAGGGCTTTATGAAGTTCAGTCCATTTACTTGCATTGGTTTACGGGGAAGATTTGCCACATCCAATATGGCGGACACTCTGACGTATCCCAGCAACGGGACCACCAGCTCAATGCAGCGTCCATGTTTATATGTCTATGGTGATGGAGTTGGTTTTGGTATGCACTTATACTTTTGCAAAGTGAGATTTCAGTATAGAGGTGTGTGGGTCGGATTTTTCAGTCCCGCTCCCGCCCGCATTGTGCAGTCCCACTCCCGCCCGCAAAGAATTATGATTTTCAGTCCTGTTCCCGCCTGCCATATTTTGTCCCGCTCCTGCCTGCAAATCCCGCATGATGCAGACGTTCGCGTTATTTCTCAGGAAAGTTCTTGTCTTGACACAGCGTGATGGTGCCTCACCCCTACTTTGAGTGGAATTGAGCATAAATATTTACAGCTCACATTCATGTTTATTTACCTTGTTTCTGAATTCAGCATGTAGTGTCTCTAATAATAAATGTGCTGTCAAGTGATAAATATTTAATAGCGAATCACATTTGTCACATGAGAAGCCATTGTAATTCTCTGATCAGCATTAAAAAAAAAAAAAAAAAAAAAAAGGGCTTGCTTTGTACCAATGTTTTTTTTTTTATTGCAAAGCAGAGCTAGCAAGAGAACCATGAGTGAATAATCAGAGAGACAGGTTACACAGTGACTGTAGGCTTGACTCAATGCTATCCCAGAAATCCTTCCTGTAATATGCAAATTTGGCTGTCCCTGATTGGACAGCCAAATTTGCATATTACAGGAAGGATTTCTGGGATAGCATTGAGTCAAGCCTACAGTCACTGTGTAACCTGTCTCTCTGATTAGAGTTGTAGACTAACTCAAGCAGTAAATCACTTCACTCATGGTTCTTTTGCTAGCTGGGTGTGAACGGCGAGTCATTAGAGTGATCAAAGGGTTTCCCGTTAGGGTGATCAATGGCAAATTTAAGATGCCATTCCTCACTCAATCTGGCAATCTGACTCTGCAAGTTTAGGCATCTTAAAATGTTTTTATTAATACCAAATAAAATATCCAGCACAAATGATATATGAGAGACAAATTAATAATTTATAAATTTTATTTCAAACACGTTTTTAGTTAGTGGGACTGCAGCTCATCACCGCTCCCGCCGCATATGTGCACTCCCGCCCGCAATGAGCTTTCAAAATTTGTCCCGCGCCGCACTGCAGGGCTCCATTTCAGTATGCTGTAGCACTGATAACACTAAATGTCTTTATTGAAGTCCAACTGCAATTTGTTTGCACAGTACTGTGAAGTCCTATAGGCTGTGACTGAATACAACTCCAGCACAATTGAAGTTTTATTTCATTTTTATTTTCTTTTGTAACACATGTCTGAACTGAGACAGTAGTATGTGACTACATGTTTTGTATTTGAGACTACAGCTCCCTAATCCATCACAAAATCCAATTTTGTGTTTTGTATGTTCAGTACTGCCTAGTATGTGAGTGAATAAACTCCCTTACCATTTTCTCTTGTCCCAGCAGTTTAACAAGTACTTTTAGCATAAAAATGTGTTCACCATTTTAATTGTAACATTTTACTTTAAGCCTTATTCATTTACATAGATTTAAAAAATGCAATTAACTATGACATTCTGAGATCAATTGCGATTAATTTTCTTTAATTGTTTGACAACCCTAGTTTAAAGGTGGGCTGGAGCCATGGATCAAATCAAAACTTAAGTCACTGAGCAGCGCTTGCACGGTGGCGAATGACTGGCCGAGGCAGTGTCCTACCAGGCTGTGCCCGTGCTGGTTTGAAAGGGCTGAGGTAGAGGGAGGTGCGTGTTGGATGTCAATTTACTCCTGACGGGCCTCATGTCTTTCGGCAAATACTGAGTGGCTTATATGACACGCCCTAGCGGTTCTCGTTTGACTCGCCAGGTGGCTGCCAAGCAGGTAGGGTTGGGCGCGAGAAATAGTTTTTTTTTTTATTGTGGTCATAAACAGTTGAAGGGTCGCAGTGTTTTTACAGGGTCGGTCAGGTAACTGGAAACATTTTGTTTGGCCTTAAATCAAGGGCATAACTCCAGTAAAAACATGTATAACAACTGTCAAAGCCTTTTGCCAAGTTTGGTGAAATTCCTCCACAAATTGTGAGAGGAGTTGATTTCAGAACATACACCCTCATGAAATTAACAAAGTTATTTAATCAAGGGTCAAAACTCTGGGAAAATTCTCAAACGAATTTCAATCGCAATACGCATATTACAGTCATAAGGTCTTTTGCTAAGCTTCAAGAAATTAGTCCAAAAAAATTGAGAGGAGGAGTTGTCAGAAGGTAAGCATACCTTCATGAAGTTGTCAAAGTACAAGGTTGTTAATCAAGAGCTGTAACTCTGGGAAAATGTTACCAAATTAAAATATGCATACAGCCAACATAATGCCTGTCAAGTTTGGTGAAATTCCTTCACTCAATTTGTAGAGTTGATTTCAGAAGGAACACTCAAATTGTCAAAGTATAATTGTTAATCAAGGGCTGTAACTCTAAAATGGGACCAAATTGAACGTGACCATATACGTATTACGGACAAAGAATCCTGCCAAGTTTCATGAAATTCCTCCAAAAACGAGAGGGGTTGATTTCAGAAGGTGAGCACCCTTCCCTGGACAGACAGAAATCATAATCCTCCTTCAGGCCTTTCAGCCAGCAGGGGATAATAACCAAGATGATATTCACAGAGCCTGAGGTAGACTGTTAGTATAAATACAGGTGATTTTCAGAAGTGTCATTTCAAAGTTGAAAAGCAGTATGCAAGTGTAATAACGGTATGGTGCAGACTTGTCACTTATCTATGCCGACTCACAAAACACTTTTTGAACTGGAGAAATCAAGTCACAATTCCACTTTCTCTCTGAACAGTTTTAGACCAAACTTTGTGGCATCTTTAGTGCCTTTATGCACAGTGTTTTCTTTCATTTGTATTCTTCCTAACTTGCATGACAAAGCAACTGGCTGCCATTTTGCTGAGTCACTCAAGGAGATCAATGAATGGTTGAAATTCCAATTTAGTCATTGACCTCATGTACAAACAGTAGTGAAGAGGGGAGAACCCTTGAAAAGCTGCAAGTTTAAACAGTGACCCAAAAACCCACTTGTAGTAGTGAAAAGGAACACAGCCATCCTAAATGTGTATTAGGTGTTGAATTATTCCCCAGTTACCAAATCAAGTGGCTGCACATGGAGTAAAGACTTAGTGCCTCATTACACAGCACGTCCATCAAAACTGATTTTTAATCCCAATGCCATGTACAAATTGCACAGTGGAACAAACCACCATGAATAAAGACAAGTTTGACTTTCTTTGCAAGAAGTTGTCATAAAAGTCATCTAAGCCCTATAATGGAGGGTTTCATATTAAAATAAAGAAACTCACCCGTAGCTTTGTGAAGGCAAAGGAGCAGTGGCAGGCCTTCAGCTGAGCCTCAAGCCTCTCGATGTTCAGAATCTTCTTACTGAAAGCCACAAGACATTAAAGAACTGAAGTCATTTTTAACCTTGCTTTATTTCTTAGGGATGTTAACCGATGACCGTTTGACCAAATCAACGTCAACTGGTTAATTTTTTTTGGTTGTCGGTTTAAAAAAAAAAAAAAATTGTTTTGAAGCTGCCGATTTGGGAGCAGAGAACCTGGACTTCTGTGCTGTAAACATTTGGGGCATGCCATGCAGTGTAAGGACAACAGCTGACAAATCAGAAACACCCATTGTCATGTCCCGCCCTCCCGCCTCAGTTGAACACAGCTGCCACTTGGCGAAAGAAAAAGTGCAGACACAGGCGTTTTAGCTTATAAATTACTATTCTGTTTTTTTTTAATTATTATTAGAAGGCACATGGAGTTTAGTCCTGCCTTGGCCAGTGCATTCTGAAAGTATGTTTCGGTCTGTAGCCAACAATGCATGTTACTGCAGATCAGATCTCTCCACACAAACTAAAGGCGCAGATGCCGACTTTTGGAGGGAAGGGGAGAGAATGAAATGACGGCGGTGTCTGGAGGGGGCGTGACAAACGCAGCTTTGAAGTCTGTGAGCCAAGTCGGTGATGGCTTCAGAGCAATTTCAATACCACACAGTAATGGCGTGTTGATATTGGTAACGGCATTATAACGATTGTAGCCAATTAGATTATCCGGTGTTATAACAGCCTTTATTTTAACACCGTTATTCCCATCACTGAATATTATGTACTTCTAGCATCTGACTATTTTCAACGCCATCATGGCCAACTGAAACAGTCCAATACCGCTTTTCCACTACCAACGCGGCTGAGTTGGGCTGTTGGAGTTGCATTTCAACTACAACCGCGCTGAACCGTGCTGGCTGGAAGTGGGTGGACACATTGGGTGGAGTTAGTGAAAGTGGGTGGACGTCACGTGATGTCGTTAGGCAGCGCAAACAGTGACTGATCTTTTAAGCGGTAGTCTCACGACCCGAATAGTAAACAATAAACATGGAGGACATTGAGTTGTTAGTGTTGCTGGTCTTGGTGCTGTGGCTTGTTGTCACCGACAACGCCAACAGATACTGGCAAGAGCGTATAGATGAGGCAAGGTGCATAAGGCTTCAGAAATTCTTGTAACTTGTAATTCTTCCGGGTTTACGGTGTTTACAGATCCCAGCGTGCTCACGGGGCGTGTGGGCATGTGAGGACACTCCTCCTCACTGATCAGTGCACAGGGGAGTGTCTCCTCACGCCCCTAGCCCCACTCGGCTCGCTTCAGCCCCACTCCAAAACCGTGCGAGTTCTGGGTCAAGCTGAGTCATGCTGCTCTGAGGTAGTCGAAACGCGAGCTGTGTCAGGCTGAAAAAGGGTAGTGGAAAAGGGCCATAAGCTGGAGCCATTGTCCTCCGCTCCAATGTGCTTGAAAACGTGTGCAGCTTTCTGATTTACTGTTTTCTTCTCATACTTCCTATGTTTCATGGACTGTAACGGCATTTGCTTACTTGGTAATTTTACAGAATTTACTGATTAAAAGTTATTCAGACACTCCAACGCCCCCCCTAAAAAAATAAAAAATCTGCACGATTCAGCCGTGAAAAAGGCGGCATCTGCCAAAAGGCACGCTGTTTGCATCCCTGTTTAAACTCATAGGTTAACCGACTTTAACCGGCTAATGAGGCTCGGTCAAGATTTTTTTTTAGTTTTCGCCATCCCTATTTCTTAACATGTTCATTTTCCATTTTAGTAACCTTACATAACTCATACTGCAACTAAATATTATACTCAAAGTCAGCCTATTCTGTTTTTAGCCATGCTGAATTTAGTTAGTTTGGTCCACAGCAGGCGTCGCTTATCCGCATGATCTTCACGAGACTTGTGCGAGACTTTGAAACATGAAGTGTCAGCACTGCCATTTTGTAAGCTTTTCCAAACGAAGTACTGCACAAAAACAAGTTGAAGTGACCATTACTGCCTACTCCCCCCAACTTTCATGATTGCTATTAAAACAAAATTTCTGGCTTAATTACATCAGCATTCAAAAGAGGGTGCGCACATCTTTTGACAACACTGGTCACTGATTTGTGCTGCATGTTTTACTTCCATCCTACGATGTCTTGCACAGGTCGCAACAAATCTTGTTTACAGCCATTGCTTTGACATATGGACTGATACAACATAGTATATTGCAAACTCAACTTGCTATAGCAATGACGAAATAGAGATCAAAAATATATTTAATAAAATAAGTAGAATTGAGATTTTAAAGAGTTGCCTTCAGTTCTCCTTTAAGTCAGAACTCAAAGCACAGAATCATTCTGCACTTTAGATAATAAATGCAGAAAGTAGCCAAGTCATTGCTCACCCATCAGCGTCCAAGTTCTCCTGGATGTGGCTGTGAAACAGTCTGAGGAAGTGCAGTGCTGTAGGAGCTTTAACTTTCCAGTAGAGCTTCTCCAGAATGATCTTCTCCATCCTCATCATGTCTGAAACGGTGAAGCGGTTCTGGCTGATTCGGAGCAGATCGTTAGCCAGAGGAACGTTCTTCTCCTCTTCAGAAGTCTTCACGGCGATGTAGAAGCAGCAAAGGCCGACACAGGACAGATGTTTGGGCTGAATCTGTAAGCAAGAGACAGTCAACTCTTGGGTTGGGTTTTACACACAGAAAACCTGCCCCCAGCTTTTTAGCAGGACAGGTTGCTCAGGAGTCTTCTGTTCAGACAAGGACTACAGAAAGGTTCAGCCAAAAAACACTCCTGAATAGCTAACATGTTTGGATCTCCAAAACATCCTAGTTTTGCCTGAAAACCAAGTCCAAATAAGCATTGTACAAACATTATACTGAAAAATTAAAAACTCTGGCCTTAAACGGTGTAGAGTTGTTCAGGATGGCTGTAATTCAAGTGGCTTCTGACATCACTTCCTCCCTCAACATTACCGTTTACAAAATTATATAGATTAAAAGTAGTATTGTTTTTGTAATAGAGCCCAAGATACCACACATCTCAGATTGTTACACCTCCAGCTGATGACTCATACCTTCATCACAGACAGAAAGCGATCCAGGAGGTTCACGGCGAAGGAGAACGTCTCGGCGCTGAACCCAAAGAAGCGAGTCAGAGAGAGCAGATCCTTCACCTCGAAGTCCCTCATCTTGGCAGTCATCCTCATGCCGTTGTCGTGGGCCGACTCCAGGACGCGGAGGCCGCTCAGTTTCGGCTGACACCGGACTTCCTGTTCCAAAAGGGTCTTCAGCTGTAGCACAAAGGGCAGAGCTTCTGCACCGCTCACGGTGTCAATCATCTAACGAGGAAAAAAAAACCTCCGGTTTATAAAATGCTCAGGGGCGCAGATACCACAGTTTGAGTCAAAATACTAAACAGCAAAAGTTAACCAAGCAAGCAACATTTAACTTCAGGAGGAGAAACACCAATTGCCTTTAATACTAGTCAGAGCCTGTCTTTCATTCTCTGGCTATAAATCATAGTAGAAATAAACCAAGAAAAGAGATAACTCCCCAGAATATGCATATTAAACAACCAATTAAAAAGACCACTAGTGGGCAATTCCATGTAAATGTCAACCTCACCATGCAAAAATAAAGCATGTAATACATCAAAACCACTCCCAGAGATATCACCTAGGCCTGTATTTTACAGATGTGAATAAGTTGAACCAATTTGTCAAGAATTGTTCCCTTCGCCTTAATATGTCAGTCTTTTTCTTATAATGTAAAACCCAAGCTAAAATCAACTTTGATCATGTACAATTCTATATTATTGCCACAAGCCACAGAAATGTATGCTAAAATCCACAAAACAGCAAAACAATAGCCATCCTAAATATTATTTAAGAACTTTGATAGTTTTAGCTGATATTTAGAGAGTTTTTCAAAGGGTTATGGTGGTTAAATTGCTGATTTTCTAAACATATGCCATGTCTATTTCAGACGCGTCACATCCATAACGGAATTTCGTCACATCCATAACGCTGACTTTTCCTTCCGAAACTCTGCATGAAATACAAAACATTTTAAACAAAGATTTTTTAATATTCACCTTAGACCCCTCTATCAAACGGATATCTCCATTTCGACATTAGGTTTACGATTTCACAGAGTTTGATAAAAATGTACAGTCACCCAAGAAAAGTGATACTTTTTCTGTCACATCCATAACGCATCTTTTATTGGCATTTTCTGGCATGCCCTAGATGTACTATGGGAATTGTTCTTGTTCTATCACTTCTCCAGTATGGTACAGCCTTAAAATATGCAACACCTGTTTAAATACTGGGAGACAATAAAACATGCACTGGGTCATTTGTTGCCATTTTGAGTTCAAGTGTCACGTCCATAACGCTGGAATTGCTCTAGTCCAGTAAGTCAAATACACCAGGGGTTCTCAAACTACGGCCCATGGGCCGACTCCAGCCCGCCAACCCCCTTTGACCAGCCCCCCAGCCCCTCACCACTTGAACCGGCCCTATGAGGCAATCCCCAAAAGTGGTCATAGCCTTTAATTGCTTTTTGGCAAACATGTCTGCATCTTGTATTTTGTTGATTTTATCAATTAAAATTGAGTTATAAAGTGAACTATATTTTTCGTCATATGCTCGCGATCAAGCAGTGACAGGCAGCGCACGTGCAGAGAACTGACAGTGTCCAGGACAGAAAAATGGCTAGCAGTCAGCAAAAAGTTGACAGAGTGCAGAGTTTTTAAAGAACAGTGGACCACCGATTATTTTTTCGTTCAGTGTAAGGACCATGCAGTTTGTCTTGTATGTAAAGAAAGTGTTGGTTTTCAAAGAATATAATCTGCGTCGTCACTACGAAACCCGCCACAAAGAGTATGCTAGTTTGCGAGGGCAAACAAGAGAAGACAGGATTTGGAGGATGAAATGCAGACTGGCTGCACAACAGAATGCATTCCTTCGCCAAACCCAGATCAACCAGGCTGCTGTCCGAGCTAGCTATAAGGTAGCTCACCTACTGGCTACCCATGGAAAGCCGTTTACTGATGGGGACTTTGTTAAAGTATGCATGCTTGCTGTGGCCGAGGTGTGTCCCGACAAGGATGCGCTCAACGCGGGGAGTCTCTCCGCACCTGCTATGACCAGGCGAACCGAAGATTTGGGGGACAACGTGTATGACCAGCTGAATGAGAAAGCATCAGAATTCGAGTTTTTTGCTTTGGCCATGGATGAGAGCAATCTATTGCTCATATAATTTCAGTTTTTTTTTAAAATGCATTTATTTTATAGGCCTATTTGACCTTAAGTGCTGCACACTATTAATAATAACAGGCCTACCTACAATTCATAGTTTTCCCCACTCACCTTTGCCAGTGTCAATCACCTCAACTAGGCAGATGTTTCTTACCTTGACAGCTTTGATATTTTTATTAGAAAATAAATAAATGGAATATCTGTGGTATTTCAGACAGTGTCAAGACTTGATTACTACTTCTGCAAACCACTAGTAAAGAAACAAATATGTGCCAAGAATCAAGTGTTGATATAATAGTGTTGATGGCTGTGCCAGGCTAGTAATCTCTACTACACAGTGAGGCCTGCTGGTGGTCATATTTGCCTGGGTCATGTTATATAGCTGACCCGACCCCGGCCCCCCATCACAGTCAGGAACGACAATGTGGCCCCCAGAGAAAAGTTTGGTGACCCCTGAAATACACCATGGGCTGAGGGGCTCTGGTTGAAGTTATGGATTCTGAGGTGACTGAAGAGTGCAGTACAATGTGAGTCACTGACATGAATCCATAATTAGCAGTACCTCAGTGCACAGTACTGTACAGTATTCATTTCCCTCATCAAAATTCAAACCCAAGTGCATCAAGATTGAATCTCAGCATAAACTCACTGGAGGCAGCCACGTTTGTTGCTTACGTTGGCACAACCTTCAACCTGCACACATGCAGTGTACCGTACTATCACCTGCCTCGCTAGGCATGATGTAGATCTATATACTACAAACTCTTGCAGTGCCACAGCTGTATAGCTTGAAATTGTGACCTTAGTTCATGGTATATCCAAGGCTACGTTCACACTGCAGGCTTAAGTGACTCAAATCCGATCTTTTCGCCCATATGTGACCTGTATCCGATCTTTCATTGACAATATGAAAGACACAGATCCGATTTTTTCAAATCCGACCCAGGCCGTTTGGATATGTGGTCCTAATTCCGATCCCTATCCGCTCTTTTCATATGCGACTTCAGTCTGAACCGCCAGGTCGCATTCATCCGACTTACACGTCATCAACAAGCCACAAACGTCACTATTCTGCGCTGAAGTAGGCGGCGGGTCTCTCAAAAAAAGTTACAACATGGCGCATAATCACGGGCACAGATAGAGGGTGGGACTCGTCCCACCCAGATTTAAATTCACCTCGTTCAGTCCCCCCCACTTATAGGGAGGAAAAAACGTCTATGCTGTCTTTCTTTGTATAAGGCAAACTTCACGGAAAAATCAAAAGACTAATTACCATTCGGTTTATTGAGGTGCACAGCAGTGTATACATAGTTGCAACAACTCACATAAAACAAAGACTGATATTCGGTTGGTTGAGCTGCGCAGACTGCACAGGTTGCGAGCTCGAGCTTGGTTGCTATGGTTACTAATAACAAGTTTGACAGGCATATCGGGGTTGGGGTTGGTTTGCTGGCAGCTTTGTCCCCCCCAGTTTTTTGTCCCTCCCAGTTCAAAAAAACATATCTGCGCCCCTGCGCATGACATCAATGCGAGGGACGCTTCGGACTGTGAAGGTTCTGAATCTTCTCAATGGAAGGACGCAGAGGTTAGGGAGCTGATTTCCATTTGGGGGGATGCAGCTATTCAAGCTAGATTGGATGAGTCATACCGCAACCGGGCGGTTTTACTTCCGTAAACACTGGCCATGCTCACTGCGTGTGACGTCGTCGTATCCTGCAATGCGCATGCGGAACACTTTTAGGTCAATTTTCGTTCATACTGAGGATCACATACAAGTCGCATATTTGTTAATGTGAACGACCTCACCCCAAAAAAAAAAAAAAAAAAAACGGATTTCACAAAAAAAAAAATCGGAATTGAGCATTAAGCCTTGCAGTGTGAACGTAGCGCTAGATATACCATGATTGACTCACACCATATCCATTTTTTGACATCAAGATATACAGGGATGGCAACAGGAAAATTTTATTTCAGCTGAAACTCCGAACGGGGGGTTCAGGGGGGGCGGAGCCCCCCTGAAGCTTTAGCCTCTTTTACCTATTTTCTAGCCATTTTACATGTATATTGTGTGAAAAATACATGATAAAAATAAGTAAGTATCTAAAGTTTAATAGAAAAAAAGGACAACTTACTCTGACTGCCCCAGGCATATTTACAATGCACATTATGGGGTTCAATGTCACTTCAAACTTAAAGCACAGCAGTTGTTAGTTGTGTAATGCCACACAGGCATGGGATCCGTAGTTGATCACATTGTTACAATAAAAGCAAAATGCTTTGCCAGGCAAATCGCACTTCTTGATAAACTGTTCAAGCGTCTCGCTGATCTCCTCGATCTTTTTTCCAAGTTTCACTTTCGTAGTAACTGTCCGCTGTAGCCAATCCCAACGAAATTTGTTCTTGACATTTGTGTCAATTTCAGCCACCGATGCTTCTTGATCTCGTGATAAAAACGTCATTTTCCACGGAAAACAATGCTCTCAAAACCTCGTGCAAGACATTTAGCTAAAGGCAAAATGGCGGCCAGTGAAATGAAACATGCTTTCGCATTGGTTGAATCCTTCACTTCGCAACCAATCACAGACTCGTTTGCTTATTTTCATTGTTACACTCGATAGAGAAGCTTCCGTTGTTGACGAAACGTGGTTTCGATACGATTTGACACTAATCTCGGTAGCAGCAATAAAAAAGTTAGGTACCTAACCCCCCCCCAAAACTTCTCTACGGATTTAGACGTTCCACAAAAATGATAAAATTGAAATTCAAAACGGCGGATTTCCGCCGTTCGGCAGAAAATTTGCATCCCTGGATATAGTTTCACCATTGATTAAGCAATGATGTCATGGATCCAGCCTTGGCCAATCTCCGCATGGGAATTTTTCAATGAGGGATATAAAACTCCAAAATAAGGAGGTGGAAAGTAAACCCTTCATAGATGCATCATAATCATCTCTTAAAAAGTAGACTGCCTTTCAGATCTCAAACTTAGGCCAGAAAAAGAATTTCCCCAACACCCAATTATTTTTGTTTAGTGGACTGATGCTACTGAAGCCAAATCACAGATTTTTAAAAACTTTATTACTCCTCCCCCAAAAGAACAATTATTTGGAGCACCATGACCCTAAGTTTTCCACCTTCTTCCTTGCCTCACCAGGACCTCATTCAAGATGCCATGGTGGGCTCTCTCCATTCACACAAGGCATTGTGGGATACAAATTTGAAACAGAAGACACAAAATAGAGAACGAGTGAAACGTGAAAGACCAGCTACAGTAACCATGAGGCGAGAGGGAAAAAAAAAAAAAAAAAAGTTGTCACGAAAGAAAGGAAATGCAGGACTAAACTAAAATATTGGCGGTCAGCGAGCACCTCAGTGTGATCAGCCGTTTGTTTAGCGACAGAACGATGGAACCGTCAGTGCACGTTCAAAGGTAAACCTGTGGATGCCAGCTGCTGTAAAACCCAAAAGACAACTGCTCAGATAAACCTGTACATCCACACATGGACTTCCTGTCTGCATGAAGTGAGCGATTTCATACACTTGCCAGGGAATCCCCTCAAATTAAATAACTTCCCAGCCACAGAATGACTAAGATATTACAAAGATAAAATCAGTGACCAAACTTCAAAGGGAGCTAAATTTTACTGGTTTTATGAAGTCAAAGGGCCGTACTGCTTTAAACAAGCCATGTTATTTAGCTATCTGCTGGTATCTCGTATAGTGAAGGCTACATCAGGGGGCAGAGCCTTTTCCAACAAAGCCCCACAGTTATGGAACTGCCTTCTCCAAGTAGTGTTCAGGACTCAGTCTCAGCGTTTAATACCCTGTCCACACTAGGGATTTTGTACTGATACGAAACTACTTTCGTACCGCAACACCTGTCCACACTAGCAACTATACCGGTACTGTAGCAGTATAACTATCCGTACAAAACCCACAAATGTATGGGTTTCGTACCGGTACAGTATCGGTACTGTAGCACTTCGCTGTAGTGTGGACAGATAAAGCGGCTCTGTATCGATACAAATATAATGTGCATGCGCAAACTCGCACCTCAATCGATGTCTTCACTGAATAAGATGGTGAAGAATGGAGATTTGTTTCTCTCAACTGCCTTGCACGTTTTATACAATTCAACTGAATAAATGACCAGAAATACAGGCTGTACATTGACCAAAAAAAAAAAAACCCCACACACGTCGTTTCATCCGTACGGAATTCGAGAGAGGACCTTCATATAATTTTTATTCGCCTTATCCTGAGAACGACATAATTCAGGATCTCGAGAAACCACCACAACCAATTCAAGATTGAGAAAACAATTATTTCATGATCGAGTAAACAGCTGAGAAATGGTTCATTCAGGTGCACCAAGAGACTTGTGATATGCTGACTTTGGGGCTATTTCTCATTCTGTATAGACAACTGTGGTCATTAGAATCTCATCTCATCTCTAGCCGCTTTATCCTGTCCTACAGGGTCACAGGCAAGCTGGAGCCTATCCCAGCTGACTACGGGCGAAAGGCGGGGTACACCCTGGACAAGTCGCCAGGTCATCACAGGGCTGACACAGACAACCATTCACACTCACATTCACACCTACGGTCAATTTAGAGTCACCAGTTAACCTAACCTGCATGTCTTTGGACTGTGGGGAAACCAGAGCACCCGGAGGAAACCCACGCGGACACGGGGAGAACATGCAAACTCCACACAGAAAGGCCCTCGCCGGCCACGGGGCTCGAACCCGGACCTTCTTGCTGTGAGGCAACAGCGCTAACCACTACACCACCGTGCCACCCCCTGTCATTAGAATATCTGGAATAATCGATCACCTAATAAGGCAATATTTTGATCAGGGGTTGACACAGGGAGAGATTGCATCAAGTCTTTTAATAAGGGATCATTTCAAAATTAGTCCGCGGCACCTCCGCAGAAGACTGGCCCGGCTTCGTCTCTACCAACAGAGATACAGTGATCCAGCTGAGATCATGAAATAATTGTTCTCAAGATCTCGAAATAACTGATGCCATATATTCTTGGAAGGAAGTTACTCAGTAACCATGGAAACAATTCACACACACACACACACTTCAACTACCGTGAAAGAAAACCACAAACATCTCACTAGTGTGGACAGATGCGCTAAACTGTACCAGTATACTTTGTATCGATACGGTTATACCACTTTCGTACTGGTACAAGTGTGAACACAGCATAAGTCTAGACTGAAGACATCTGTTAATGGTGTTTATGAGGTAAAGGTGTAGATCTGGAGGGTCCTCAGACATGGGGTGTTTTGGTAAACCGGGATGTATGGATGCTATCGGTCCCCCACTCAAGTTTGATGGTGTAGTGGCTGCTGCTTTATGTCCTGACTCTCCCCTTTTAGGCTACGTTTACATTAGACCGTATCTGTCTCGTTTTCTTCGCGGATGCACTGTCCGTTTACATTAAACCGCCTGGAAACGGGAATCCACCATCATCCACATATTCAATCCAGATCGTGTCAGCTCCGGTGCTGTGTAAACATTGAGAACGCGCGGATACGCTGTGCTGAGCTCTAGCTGGCGTCTCATTGGACAATGTCACTGACATCCACCTTCCTGATTCGCTGGCGTTGGTCATGTGACACGACTGCTGAAAAACAGCACGGACTTCTGTCTTGTATCACCTTTCATTAAAGAGTATAAAAGTATGAAAATACTGCAAATACTGATGCAAATACTGCCCATTGTGTAGTTATGATTGTCTTTAGGCTTGCCATCCTTCCACTTGCAAGTGGTAAGTGATATGCGCTGGGATCACACACACAGCGGCTCAGTCCCGAATCACTGCTCGTGCGCTCCACTCGCGCGCTCTGAGCTGCGCAGGGCCGGAGTGCGCACCCTCCAGAGGGCACTCGCTGTTCAGGGCGGAGTGATTTGGACCGCAGGATGCCTGCGGAGCCGAGCGTATCCGTGTATTGGTGTTGCTGTGTGCATGCAAATCGTGTATTGGTGTTGCTGTGTACACACTAATCGTTTTAAAAACGTTAATCTGATGATCTGCTGATACGGTCTAATGTAAACATGGGCTTAGTTATGCTGTCATAGTTAGTTGCTGGAGTCCCTGCTTGTACTCAGCGCAAAATGTATACTGTTCCTACTTATTCAGGTGACATTGGGCATACTTAACAACCTGCGTTTTCTCTCTTCCTCCCCCACCCCCAAAACCTGTCCCTTCAAGCTACATGTCGGTCCTGGGATCGAGATGCTGACCTCTTCTGCTCCTCGGACCTGCCTGATCCATCCTGGTGCCCTGTGTCTGGATGGAGTCTCATCGCATCATTCCTGTGGAGGACGGCCCCATGTGGACAGTTGGGGGGGGGGGGGGGGGGTTCACATCTGGAGGATGCTCTGGACTCTTGCAGTAGTGCTTTGTGGCTGGGGACTGCAGTTGACTTGCTGACTTTAGGACTGCAGTTGTCATGAACAGTTTTGCGCTTGGGTTTCATAGAATCAACAAAGCTGACTTTATGTTAAGGCCCGGTCACACAGCACTCCGCGTCTATATCACGTACAAAAAGATACAAAAATCTGGTGGACGTGGTCGTAAGTGGTAATTTTTGGTCAATTTTGGCTTTGCCGTGCTTTGTACGGGGTATGGCCGTCGGCGGCTGTTTCACTGCTGCAGCACTGCCAAATCACGGGTAACCGCGGCTCAGCGTCGTTGGAAGAGCGGCTTGCTGCGCATATAAAAGCGGTAGGATATGTTGAGCCTGTATCAGTTGGTTCTGTTGGTGCTGGAGCATTAAGATGAGGACATCACAGCGTTGAGGGTTCATGTTCACCCCTTGACATCTAGACTGCAAGTGCCGAGGTCTCAGAAAATTACGGTATTTACATGCCGCAAATCAGAAGTGATGCAGAAGTGATTAGACAGTGATCAATCGAATTTAGAACTTGTTTGAGACGTCGTTTAACGGGCTTAGACAGTGCTATGTACGCGGAAAAATCCATTTCTCAGTGATAAGCCGCTAAACACACGCTATATCCCATGATACCAACGCGTAACACCCGTCCGATGACCGTGCTCTGCCCGTGATAGACCGCCAAACTTTCGCGTCTTACCACGTCTCCCCAAGTTTTAATAACGGCCGGGACACTGATTATCACGTGTTTTTCACCTGTGTTGCACGTCTTTACCACGTGTGCCGGCCGTGGTTGTCCGCGGTCTAAAGTTTTGAGCAGTCCAAAACTTTTTGCCGCGTCCGACGCCGTTCCGATTTTCCCCTGCGTCCTGTCACGTCTGTATATCGACTGTAACACGTCTTAACTTCGACATCAACACGAACAATATCGTCTGCTTCACGGGAGAGCACTTTTTGACGGGTTTTGGCCGTGATAAAGCCGTAAAGCACTGTGTGACCGGGCCTTTAGGACTATTAATGTTATAGGTCATGCTGCCTAAATGAGGAAGGGTTCCCTTTTGAGTCTGGTTCCTCTCGAGGTTTCTTCCTCATGTTGTCTGATACCCCTTTTCCACCAAATCAGTTCCAGGGCTGGTTTGGAGCCAGTGCTGGTGCACAACTCATTCAACTTGCGAGCCAGCTGAGAGCCAGTTTGCTTTTCCATAGCTCGCGGTGCTAAGAGAAGCCATGTCATTACATCGCTGTATATGTCAGTTATACATTGCTACGTTTGCATAAACCTTGGCGTAAATATCGAAGTACAAACATGGAAGCAGCAGCAACAACGATAATGGATGACTTTGCCATTTTTAAGCAACGAGAAGCAGCAGCTGTACAAATGTGATCTTTCACGGTCTTGTTGTTGTTGTTGTTCTTAACAACTCCGCCCCCCCCCCGCTGACATAAGCAGTTCTTTCCTCTGGCCCAGCAGAGAGTTGGTGCTAGCCTGGAACTGCTTTTTCTGGCCCCAGAGCCAGTTCTTTGTCAGTGGAAACAGAAAACCCGGTTCCAAACTAAGCACTGGCCCCGAACCAGCCCTGGAACTGATTTGGTGGAAGAGGGGCATGAGGGAGTTTTTCCTTGCCACTGTCACCACAGGCTTGCTCATTGGGGATAGATTAGGGATAAAATTAGCTCACATTTTAAGTCGTTCAAATTCTGTAAAGCTGCTTTGCGACAATGTTTGTTAAAAGCACTACACAGATGAAATTGACTTACTTATGAATCCATTTCTATATTAAAAAAAAGCCAAGTTGATAAAAGGAAATAATGCTACATTGTCTTAAAAACAGTATTTTTGATGCCGATTTTAATTACAGACCACAAGTTCGTTGGTGTGCATTTCACCAGTTCCCTAATGTAGTAAGGAATAACACACTGGGGGGCATGCAGTTACAGGAAAATAATCAACACGAGCATGATGGGATGAAGTGCGGTTTCTGTGATCACCCTGAAGCTGACCATCTGCCACCAACATCATTAAAAAAAAAAAGGGAGTTTTATTCCTCCAGTACATTAAGTTTCTTTTTTTTTATCCATTTATAATTACTTTTGTTTTGTGAATTGGTCGTGAATCCAGTGAGTGATCAGACCCCAGGTGCTGAGACATGTCTGGGCATGTTGGGAGTTCAGCTGTTTAATCAAGAAATTACAGCAATGATCAGAATTAAAAGATTAAAATAAACAAAAAGTAATTTAATTATTGTTAATTAAAAATCAGATGTGCGCGCGCAACTCAACTCAATGTAGAAGATGGAGGCTAGTCATGTATAACAGACCAGATTTTATTAATCGTTAAGGCTTTTTCCCCCCCATCCGTATTACGGCAAAGCTTAAACCCTGCGCTAGGATTGGCTGATGAACAAGGTTTATGCAAATTGCTTGAATAACCAGCCAATCATAACGAAGGTGCTGGATATTTCTAGAAACGGAGGTGGGATTTGTCGGAATACGAGTGGGAAACGAAAACCTCAGTGTTGGGTGTTATGTCCGTACATGTTCAAGACGCACAATATGACATTTAACATATGGACGCGTATTTACAAGCTAACAACATTAACTCAAGTTTAAAAAAAAAAAAAAAAAAGGTTATACAGTTCTTCCACAAGTTTGTTTTATAAGAAATGACGTTGAGGTTAAGAAGCTGTTTACTTCAGTAAAGATTTACTGACTAAAAATACGTGTTTTCTTACTAGAATACAAGTTAAAACCTACCATAGGTTTATTTAAAATAAAAAAAAAGCTAGTTTAAGGAACTTAGACACCAGTGCAAACAAGAGAACAAACAAAATGGCGGACTTACCTTGAACGGACTTTTATATTAGCTGGTTCAGTTAAAAGCGCGAGAATATAATTTTAATATGGCGTAGTGTTTAAAAAAAAACCCATAAAGAAACAAAAATATTTATGAAGCTTGTATTTAAAGCAAGTAGTTTAACTTGCTGCCCGGCACACCCCTGACCCTTGGCGTCAGGCAGCTGCTAACCCCCTGCTTCGGCCTTTTATACTGCACAGCCATGTCCTCGCGAGCATTAGAACAGATTTCATTGGTTGTTAGGAGAGGGCGTTCGCTCGTGCTGCATTTTCATTGGTGTGTTGCATTGTAGACTCACAAGCCGCGCCCACTCACAGCAACCGCTGCCATTTTTAGCATTGAGTGTCGATGAACTGATTTGAGATCAGTGTAAAGTGATGCCCGTTACCATGGAGTATCCTCAAACGTAATATAATACTGCTGAAATATACCATATATATATATATATATATATATATATTATAACACGCATTAATAACCGATTATTCACATATTACTCACCTAATGTTCACTTATTTTGAGACTTTTAGTATGGCAAGATCTCTATAGCCTGTAAATAATGTGAAATATGTACATATTCACAACACTATTGAGGGGAGAGTGTGTAGGGGAGAGTGGGGTCGGTTGTCACATTGGTCACATTTCTGGTAAAGTTTATGAGTAAAATAAACTAAAGTGAGGGCGGCACGGTGGTGTAGCGGTTAGCACTGTCGCCTCACAGCAAGAAGGTCCTGGGTTCATGGCCAGTGAGGGCCTTTCTGTGTGGAGATTGTATGTTCTCCTCGTATCTGCATGGGTTTGCGCTGTTTTCCCCCACATTGACCGTAGGTGTGAGTGTGAATGGTTGTCTGTGTCTATGTGTCAGCCCTGCGATGACCTGGCGACTTGTCCAGGGTGTACCCCGCCTTTCGCCCATAGTCAACTGGGATACGATCCAGCTTGCCTGCGACCCTGTAGAACAGGATAAGCGGCTACAGATAATGGATGGATACACTAAAGTGCAAATATTTTACACATGATAGACGTTTGTCTGTTAACTAGTCAAAATAAATAAATACAATTTTCACGTCAATATGAGAGGATATATAAAATTGAGGCGGCACGGTGGTGTAGTGGTTAGCGCTGTCATCTCACAGCAAGAAGGTCCAGGTTCGAGCCCCGTGGCCGATGAGGGCCTTTCTGTGCAGAGTTTGCATGTCCTCCCCATGTCCGCATGGGTTTCCTTCGGGTGCTCCGGTTTCCCCCACAGTTCAAAGACATGCAGGTTAGGTTAACTGGTGACTCTAAATTGACCGTAGGTGTGAATGTGAGTGTGAATGGTTGGCTGTGTCTATGTGTCAGCCCTGTGATGACCTGGCGACTTGTCCAGGGTGTACCCTGCCTTTCACCCGTAGTCAGCTGGGATAGGCTCCAGCGTGCCTGCGAGCCTATAGAACAGGATAAAGCGGCTAGAGATAATGAGATAATGAGATGAGAAAAGATGGATCATTTTACAAATGATCAGGGGTGGTGTTGAATGTAACATCTACATTTACTAGGTCTGTGGGATCTCATCTCATCTCATTATCTCTAGCCGCTTTATCCTTCTACAGGGTCGCAGGCAAGCTGGAGCCTATCCCAGCTGACTACGGGCGAAAGGCGGGGTACACCCTGGACAAGTCGCCAGGTCATCACAGGGCTGACACATAGACACAGACAACCATTCACACTCACATTCACACCTACGGTCAATTTAGAGTCACCAGTTAACCTAACCTGCATGTCTTTGGACTGTGGGGGAAACCGGAGCACCCGGAGGAAACCCACGCGGACACGGGGAGAACATGCAAACTCCACACAGAAAGGCCCTCGCCGGCCCCGAGGCTCGAACCCAGGACCTTCTTCCTGTGAGGCGACAGCGCTAACCACTACACCACCGTGCCACCCGGTCTGTGGGATATATTAAAATATTTTACAAATTATTTTATCATCCAAAATGTCAAAAAACAAATATACCATTGTGAGGTGGGACACTAATATTACTGTAGCTTGGAAAACTAGGTAGAGTGCATACCTCCGCCAAGCCACATATTTAGATTTCCATCAAAATCTAATCAATTGTTCCTTGGCCCATGGCTCACCTTTCCTCAAAATTTCTTCAAAATCCATTTGCTACTTTTTGAGTTATGTTGGGATTTTACATGCCTTTTAGACATCCATCCATTATCTGTAGCCACTTATCCTGTTCTACAAGGTCGCAGGCAAGCTGGAGCCTATCCCAGCTGACTATGGGCAAGAGGCAGGGTACACCCTGGACAAGTCGCCAGGTCATCAAAGGGCTGACACAGACAACCATTCACACCCACATTCACACCTACAGTCAATTTGGAGCCACCAATTAGCCTAACCTGCCTGCCTTTGGGGGAAACTGGAGCACCCAGAGGAAATCCATGCAGACATGGGGAGAACATGCAAACTCCACACAGAAAGGCCCTCACTGGCCGCTGGGCTTGAACCCAGGACCTACTTGCTGTGAGGTGACAGTGCTAACCACTACATCACCGTGCCACCCCCTTTTAGACATCCATCCATCCATTATCTGTAGCTGCTTATCCTGTCCTGCAGAGTCGCAGGCAAGCTGGAGCCTATCCCAGTTGACTATGAGCGAGAGGTGGGGTACACCCTGGACAAGTCGCCAGGTCATCGCAGGGCTGACACATAGACACAGACAACCATTCACACCCACATTCACACCTACGGTCAATTTAGAGTCACCAGTTAACCTAACCTGCATGTCTTTGGACTGTGGGAGAAACCAGAGCACCCGGAGGAAACCCACGCGGACACGGGGAGAACATGCAAACTCCACACAGAAAGGCCCTCACCGGCTGCTGGGCCCGAACTGAGGACCTTCTTGCTGTGAGGCAACAGTGCTAACCACTACACCACCGTGCCGCAGATGTCGGCAGACATCATGTAGACATCTGCCTACAACTTTGTAACAGGGGTGCGCATGTCAGGAAAATTTCTGATGATTAAGTACCTACCGTAGATTCATTATCACAGTGTTGAAATTTAAAAACAGTTCATTTTTGAAAACCTTGAGGCCCAGAGAGAGAGAGACTGTTTGAATTGACACAACACACTTACCTTAACTCGAGGATGACCACAAACTTGAAATAACAAGCTGTCAACGGCATACAGTTTAGTTTTGTTCAAGTTTATTTATTAAACTGAACAGGCTTGCACTGATAGTGGTTAGCGCTGTCGCCTCACAGCAAGAAGGTCCTGGGTTCGAGCCCCTTGGCCAGCGAGGGCCTTTCTGTGTGGAGTTTGCATGTTCTCCCCGTGTCCGCGTGGGTTTCCTCCGGGTGCTCCGGTTTCCCCCACAGTCCAAAGACATGCAGGTTAGGTTAACTGGTGACTCTAAATTGACTGTAGGTGTGAATGTGAGTGTGAATGGTTGTCTGTGTCTATGTGTCAGCCCTGTGACTATGTGTCAATACCTGGCGACTTGTCCAGGGTGTACCCCGCCTTTCGCCCGTAGTCAGCTGGGATAGGCTCCAGCTTGCCTGCAACCCTGTAGAACAGGATAAAGCGGCTAGAGATGATGAGATGAGATGAGCCATGAGCCAAGGAACAATTGATTAGATTTTGATGCAAATCTGAATATGTGGCTTGGCGGAGGTATGCACTTTACCTAATTTTCCAAGCTACAGTAATATTCCTGTCACTCCTCACAATAGTATATTTGTTTGACATTTTGCATGATAAAATAATTTGTAAACTATATTTAGACATCCCACAGACCGAGTAAATCTAGATGTTACATTCAACACCACCCTTGATCATTTGTGAAATTGTAGTCTTTTGTTTCAATTTTATATATCCTCTGATATTGAAGTGGAAATTGTATTTATTTATTAATTTATGACTAGTTAACAAACGTGTCTATTGTATGTAAAATATTAGCACTTTAGCACGTCAACACTTGTATTGGCAACAGTGTTACAAATGAACACACAATGTCAACCATCGTACATTTTCATAAGCTAACTAATCTGCTTAGCATTGTCAACTATTATTCATGCTAACTCTCAGAAGGCAATTTTTAGTCAGTTTTTAGGCAATGTTTTCAACTGTACAAAGTAATGGCTAGTGCGGAAGAGAAGTGAAGAAGAGTGCAGGCAGGTTGGAATGGATGGAGGAGAGGAGGATGTCAGGATTGATTTGTGACAGAAGGTTGCCAGCAAGAGTGAAAGGGAAAGTGTACAAGACCAGCTATGTTGGATGATTTGGAGACAGTGGCACTGACAAAAAGTCTGGAGGTTGCAGAGTTGAAGACGTTGAGATTCTCATTGGGAGTGACAAAGTTGGACAGGATTGGAAATGAGTATATTAGAGGGACAGGACATGTAGGACGGCTTGTAGACAAAGTCAGAGAGGTGAGATTGAGATGGTTTGGACACGTACAGAAGAGAGATCCAGGGTATATTGGGAAAAGAGTGCTGGAGATGGAGTTGCCAGGTAGAAGGAAAAGAGGAAGACCAAAAATGAGATTTATGGATGTGGTGAAGGAGGACATGAGGACGGTTGGTGTGACAGAAAAATATACAGAGGACAGGAGGGACATTATCCACTGTGGTGACCCCTAACAGGTGACAAAAAGAGGCCCCAAAAAAGCTGAAAGAAGAAGAAGAAGAAGAAGAATCATGCTAACTCTCAACTAAACTGTACTGGCCTATTGGTTAGCGTGTCCATCTCTTGATCAGGAGATCGCGAGTTCTACTCGTGGTTGGGTCATACCAAAGACCATCATTAAATGGTACCTACTGCCATCTGGCAAGGCACGCTGCAATACAGATGTGAGTGAGGAGTCAAACTCTCACGGTTACCAGAGGAGCAGCTCCCCACTGTAACCCTAGCTATGTAATATAGGCGAGAGGCCGAGGGCTACAGAAACAGAGATCAGTGCCGTCTATTGCGCCATATGGTACAGGAAGGACTTTAGACTCTCAATTAAACTGCAATTTTTTAAAAAAAGCCTAATTTGGTATCAACACTAATATAAATCAAAATGTTTTATAGAGAAGGAAAATTAAATTCTTACCCCAAAATCTTTTGAAGATAAATCTTCGAAGTTGTGATTGATTGTGCAAAGCTTGTTGCAGATTGGAGTGATTTCTAGTGTGACAACTGAACCCACTCTCCCCTATTCTCGGTTTGATTCTCTGATCATTAAACATGAACATTAGTTCCAGTTCTTGCTAAAATTGTGTCTGATAGACATAAACTCTTGATGTTATTCTTTTTTCCTTAATTTTAGCAAACACTTACTCTTAAAAAAATTGCAGGTGTGCTACAATATTATCTTTATTTATTTTCTTATTATCTTTACCTATTATCTTTGTGCAAAAGTGCAAAAATAAAACACACAAAGAGTCCACCAAGTGTTATATAAATATTATACACACACAACACAAATTGAAGAATACGTACAGTGTATATGTATCATAACAGGATCTCATTAACATTCACCATTAAAATGAACAAATAAAAGTTTTAATTCACACTGGAAAATATGTTAGAATTATTATCCACCATATTTGTGCATTAGAAATATTAGTGAAATTGGATATGTAATTCATTTTTGCCTTTTAAAAACAAATGAAAATAAGTTCTAAAGTTTTAAAAAGATACATATTTCAATTTTATATCACCCAAAAGTTGACAGAACAAACCATCATGTACTGAGAAACTAGAAAAATGCTCTGCTCATCAGCTCCATAATGAAATGCATTTAGAGACTTGTTTTTCCCCCACCCCACCCCACCCCACCCCACCCCACCTCACCTACTGCTCAGCTCATGATTTCCTCCAGCCATACTGATCTGACCCAATCCCATTCTCCCAGAATTCCTCTCTTCTCTGGAGGCTTCATCAAGGCCACATGGAGCTACACAACAGCCATCCTTTTAAAATCCCCAAGGTTCCCATTAGCACAGGTCACTTCAGTTTATGCATAAAACCTGGATTTAGTTTGGGAAATTAACAAGAGTTTACAAGTGAACACAAAATAACCTTCAACATATCACTGTGTGAACTCATTTATAAAATATTAAAAAAAAAAAAAAAGTCTGGAGTCAGCAAAAGATCAGTAACATGTCGGAAAGAAAAGTCTGGAGGTTCTGGCATGTAACAGGTCAATCCCATGGTTGACACACCGACAGTACAGACTGGGAATAAAACTCACAGCATCAACTAAAAGCAGAGCTCAGGATAAATAACAGACCATTTACTGTAATGTCTGACTGGGTTTAATAACGCTGGGTATCAGATGGACTGCACTGATCACACACAGCTTTATACAGTCACTCAGTCACACAAGGGTTTCACATCACAAGGACAGGAAAGAGTTAAAGAGAAGGAAACTATTCCTCACTGAGACTGAGAAAGAAAGAAAGAAAAAGAAAGAAAGAAAGAAAGAAAGAAAGAAAGAAAAAGAAAGAAAGAAAGAAAGAAAGAAAGAAAGAAAGAAAGAAAGAAAGAAATTTAAAAAGACAATAAGAGTTAAATAAGGAAAGAAAAAGGACAATTAGTAATGAGTAATTAAGAAAGAAAGAAAGAAAGAAAGAAAGAAAGAAAGAAAGAAAGAAAGAAAGAAAGAAAGAAAGAAAGAAAGAAAGAAAAAGAAAAATAAGAGGGGGAAAACAAGAAATACAAACAAGTTAAAAAGAAGGAAGAGTAAAAAGCAAGGGATAAAGAACTAAAGAATAGACAGAATAAGAAATTAAATACAAATAAGAAAGAATTTTTTAAAGATTGGAAGAGCTAAATAAATTAAGTGTAATGAGGAGTGTGAGTAATGAAGAAAGAAAGAAAGAAAGAAAGAAAGAAAGAAAGAAAGAAAGAAAGAAAGAAAGAAAGAAAGAAAGAAAGAAAAGCAAAAAATTAAGATAAAAGCCAGATACATGATAGATAGATAGATAGATAGATAGATAGATAGATAGATAGATAGATAGATAGATAGATAGATAGATAGATAGATAGATAGATAGATAGAAGAAATAAATGAAAGTAAGAAAAAAATAACATGAAAGACAAGAAAAAAGAAAGAAAAAGAAAGAAATTAGGAATGAAAGGCGAGTAAGAAAGAATTTTTAAAAAGACAGTAAGAGCTAAACAAGGCAAGAAAGGACAATTAGTAATGAGGAAAGAAAGAAAGAAAGAAAGAAAGAAAGAAAGAAAGAAAGAAAGAAAGAAAGAAAGAAAGAAAGAAAGAAAGAAAGAAAGAAAGAAATAGAGATACATGAAAGAAGAAAGAAAAAGAAAGAGAAGAAAAATGATAAAATTAAAGAAAAAAAAGAAACAAAAGACAAAGAAAGGAAGAAAAAAGATAATAAAAGGCAGAGAAAGAAAGAAAAAGAAATATAGAATAAATAAGAGGGGAAAACCAAAAAAGACAAAAACAAAGAAATTAAAAAGAAGGAAGAGTAAAAAGCAAGGGATAAAGAAATAAAGAATAGACAGAATAAGAAATTAAATACAAGTCAGAAAGAATTTTTAAAAGACTGGAAGAGCTAAATAAACTAGAATGCATTTCCAGAAAAAATGCAAAAGTGTGCTTACTCAGGCGCGCCGCCATGGCGACCCGGCAAGAGAGGCGACCGCACACCCGCACGACAAGTTTTGTGTCAACACGCGAAAGTTTGGCCAAGACACAAAGTGGATTCTCATATGGAGATGACAGGCTGGCAAGGGTCTTTACAGGGGCATCCCAGAGCATCACTAGCGTGGAAATTAAGATGTAATTCTAAATCTGTAAAGAGATATGACCCAAAACACGTTTTAGCTCATTGTGGCGCCCGCTAGTGGCCAAATGACACCAAATTCGATGAGGATACATGAACTGGTGCCGAAAGTCATGTCAACAAATATGGTCTTGATACGTCAAAGCATTTGAGATATGAGCCAAAATACGTTTTTGCTAATTGTGACGCCCCCTAGTGGCCAAATGACACCGATGAGGGTACTTCGGATGGTGTCCAAAGTCTCATCTCATCTCATTATCTGTAGCTGCTTTATCCTGTTCTACAGGGTCGCAGGCAAGCTGGAGTCTATCCCAGCTGACTACGGGTGAAAGGCGGGGTACACCCTGGACAAGTCGCCAGGTCATCACAGGGCTGACACATAGACACAGACAACCATTCACACTCACATTCACACCTACGGTCAATTTAGAGCCACCAGTTAACCTAACCTGCATGTCTTTGGACTGTGGGGGAAACCGGAGCACCCGGAGGAAACCCACGCGGACACGGGGAGAACATGCAAACTCCACACAGAAAGGCCCTCGCCGGCCACGGGGCTCGAACCCGGACCTTCTTGCTGTGAGGCGACAGCGCTAACCACTACACCACCGTGCCGCCCCAACATGAAACTTGATTAAATCAATCAGGGTCCACTCCTCTATCAGTGAACTACGTTTCCGGGAGGAGCAGCGGCTCAAAAAAGTGGGTCCGGAATAATAATAATAATAATAATAATAATAAACACATCGGAGAACAATAGTGTGCTCGCTTTGCGAGCACACTAATTAAGTGTAATGAGGAGTGTGAGTAATGAGGAAAGAAAGAAAGAAAGAAAGAAAGAAAGAAAGAAAGAAAGAAAGAAAGAAAGAAAGAAAGAAAGAAAGAAAGAAAATGAAAGAAAAAATTAAAATAAAAGATAAAAGCCAGATACATGATAGATAGATAGATAGATAGATAGATAGATAGATAGATAGATAGATAGATAGATAGATAGATATGAATGAAAGAAAGTAAGAAAAAAGATAACATGAAAGACAAGAAAAAAGAAAAAGAAAGAAATTAAGAATGAAATGTGAGTAAGAAAGAATTTTAAAGACAGTAAGAGCTAAACAAGGAAAGAAAAGGACAAGTAGTAATGAGAGTAATGAAGAAAGAAAGAAAAAATTAAAAGATATAAATAGTGATACATGAAAGAAAAGAGAAAGAAAAGAGAAAAAGAAATGAAAGAAAACAAGAAAAAGAAGAGAAGAAAAATGATAAAATGAAAGAAAAAAAGAAAAGAAAAGAAAGAAAAGAAAGAAAGAAAGAAAGAAAGAAAGAAAGAAAGAAAGAAAGAAAGAAAGAAAGAAAGATAAAATAAATAAGAGGGGGAAAACAAGAAAGACAAAAACAAATTAAAAAGAAGGAAGAGTAAAAAGCAAGGGATAAAGAAATAAAGAACAGACAGAAATTAAATACAAGTAAGAAAGAATTTTTAAAAGATTGGAAGAGCTAAATAAATTAAGTGTAATGAGGAGTGTGAGTAATGAGGAAAGAAAGAAAAAGAAAGAAGGAAGACAGATAAAAAGAAATTAAGAAAGAGAAGAAAAAGAAAAAATTTAAGATAAAAGCCAGATAGATAGATAGATAGATAGATAGATAGATAGATAGATAGATAGATAGATAGATAGATAGATAGATAGAGTATGAAAAAAGATAACATGGAAGAAAGAAAGAAAGAAAGAAAGAAAGAAAGAAAGAAAGAAAGAAAGAAAGAAAGACGAGTAAGAGAATTTTAAAGACAGTAAAAATTAAATAAAGAAAGAAAAGGACAATTAGTAATGAGAGTAATGAAGAAAGAAAGAAAGAAAGAAAGAAAGAAAGAAAGAAAGAAAGAAAGAAAGAAAGAAAGAAAGAAAGAAAGATTAAAGTAAAAGATAAAAAGCCAGATAGATAGATAGATAGATAGATAGATAGATAGATAGATAGATAGATAGATAGATAGATAGATAGATAGATAGATAGATAGATAGATAGATAGATAGAAATGAAAGAGAAAGTAAGAAAAAAGATAAAGACAAGAAAAAAGAAAAAGAAAGATGAAAAAGAAATTAGGAATGAAAGGGGAATTTTTAAATGAAAAAAGATAAAAATAGTGATACATGAAAGAAAAGAGAAAGAAAAAAGAAAAAGAAACGAAAGAAAACAAGAAAGGAGAAGAAAGAAGAGAAGAAAATGCTAAAATGAAAAAGAAAAATAAAAGAAATGAAAGAGAAAGGAAGAAAAAAGATAAAAAGAAAGAAAAAGAAAGAAAGAAAGAAAGAAAGAAAGAAAGAAAGAAAGAAAGAAAGAAAGAAAGAAAGAAAGATAAAATTAGAGATACATGACAGAAAAAAGAAAGAAAAAGAAGAGAAGAAAATGCTAAAATGAAAAAGAAAAATAAAAGAAATGAAAGAGAAAGAAAGAAAGAAAGAAAGAAAGAAAGAAAGAAAGAAAGAAAGAAAGAAAGATAAAATTAGAGATACATGACAGAAAAAAGAAAGAAAAAGAAGAGAAGAAAATGCTAAAATGAAAAAGAAAAATAAAAGAAATGAAAGAGAAAGAAAGAAAGAAAGAAAGAAAGAAAGAAAGAAAGAAAGAAAGAAAGAAAGAAAGAAAGGAAGGATTTGTGCACTGAAGTCCCTGATGGCTGTGGGGGTTTTGCTGTGTGATTCTGTGCTGGAAGTAAAGCAGGTCCGGAGTCAGTGGCGCTCAGCTTTAGTATTAATGAGATCATATCAAAGTGACTTCATGTTGGATCTCCATGTGATCTGTGAGCAGGTATTTAATAACAGAAGGAGAAGAGGCGCTGGTCCATTAGATGATGATGATGATGTCCGGATAAAAAAACGTGAAAATGTTGATCTCTTCAACTCAGCTTTACGATGTGAATAACTCAACTGTAAAAGGAAACAAGAGGAGCTGAATGATAAACCAGGTGCCACACTGGGCTGGTCCGGGCAGGAACATGTCGAGTTGAAACCACTGTCCAGCAGATGGCGCTAGATCAGAACCAAATTCAGACACCTTCACAGCCCTTATGACCAACCAGTGTTATAGCCACAGTGATTGTGTTTGAAAGGGTTAATGTTCACTTCTTCAAACATCAGAAGGGGAAAAATTGTGATCTCAAAGTGTGACTTTCTTTCAGTCTGACATGGGTGTTGGTTTGAGTATTTCAGAAACTGCTGATCTGCTGGGGTTTTCACACACAGCCGTCTCTAGAGTTTACACAGAATGGTGCAAAAAACAAAAAAACACTGAATTGAGTGAGCAACAGTTCTGTGGATGGAAACAAACACCTTGTTAAGAAGAGAGCTCAGAGGAAAATGGCCAAACTGGTTTGAGATATTTTTTTTTTCCCCAGGAAGGATATAGTAAGTCATATAATCACTCTTTACAACCGTGGTGAGCAGAAAAGTGTCTCAGCATGCAACAGCAGAAGACCACATTGGGTTCCACTCCTGCAGCCAAGAACAGGGATCTTAGAATCTATGAATTAATTGTAATGCATTTCTTCCAGGTTGTCAGCAGGTCCGATCTGAGTTGTTATGACCAGGGATTAACCCGTGTTGACTCACTTGGTTTGAGAAAGGTTGAACATTGGTTCAATAACTGACGTCCGATACTGGTCTTTGGTATGAAAGAGGCATGAGAAACTCTCTATAATGGTACATGATATAAACTACTATAAGACGAAACATATGTATACAACAGCGCTGTTCTATTCTCCAATCTGATTGGTCAGAAGGTGTCAGTTATTTAAGCAATATCACACAAGCAAGACTGAGGTTCTACTGGATATCTGTACAGCTGTGTTTCAGCCATAGGCAAAGAGCCGCAGTATATTTAAACAATATTGGCATTGAGTGGTCTATCAGATGTAATCTATTCAGCTAGTACGATATTGAACAAGTCGAAGATGCTAGCTGAATGGAATATACCTGATATACCACGAACAAAGTCAGCCAATATTATTATTATGATTACTTCACCCCGGGGGGCGGCACGGTGGTGTAGTGGTTAGCGCTGTCGCCTCACAGCAAGAAGGTCCGGGTTCGAGCCCCGTGGCCGGCGAGGGCCTTTCTATGTGGAGTTTGCATGTTGTCCGCGTGGGTTTCCTCCGGGTGCTCCAGTTTCCCCCACAGTCCAAAGACATGCAGGTTAGGTTAACTGGTGACACTAAATTGACCGTAGGTGTGAATGTGAGTGTGAATGGTTGTCTGTGTCTATGTGTCAGCCCTGTGATGACCTGGCGACTTGTCCAGGGTGTACCCTGCTTTTCACCCGTAGTCAGCTGGGATAGGCTCCAGCTTGCCTGCGACCCTGTAGAAGGATAAAGCAGCTAGAGATAATGAGATGAGATGAGACTTCACCCCGGGACGGAGTCCACCAGGGGGCGAGGTATTGTTTTCGGTCAGGTTTCTTTGTTTTTTTGTTAACAATATGACGGAAAAACAGCTGGATCAGTCTTCATGAAACTTTCAGGATAGATGAGCATTGGTCTCAAATAGAACCTCCAACATTTTGAGGGTCATCCAGTCAAGGTCACCAAAAAGGTCAAAATTGTTTTTGTTGTAGCTACTGCCTCATATAGGAGGACTAGCCACTACGTCATCGTGCTGTAAGAATGTAAGAGTGTAACGATCACGCACTGCGCATACACATGTTCCGATTAAAATGGCCGGTGAATGAATACAATTTGGTTCACCATTCGAAATAAATGGACCAGAGTAAAGAAATCACTTTCAGACATCCATCCATCCATTATCTGTAGCTGCTTATCCTGTCCTACAGGGTCGCAGGCAAACTGGAGCCTATCCCAGCTGACTATGGGCAAGAGGCGGGGTACACCCTGGACAAGTCACCAGGGCTTTCAGACATGTTTATGCTTATTGCAGAGGGAAAGTCCGTTCCATTGAGCTCTAGCGCCGGGCCATTTCTGGGAAATAAGAGTTTGGGTCATGGCGACAGCGTGTGTATGTCAGCCTCGGTTTTTGAAAACTGTAAGAGGTAAGAATAGAATAATATAAAGTACAGTACACTTGGTATATTTTACTTCTGTGATTTTTAAAATTGTTCATTTTTGGATTACACTTCATTTTTGTGGCTACTGCCTTATAGAGTAAATATATCTCATTTCATTATCTCTAGCCGCTTTATCCTGTTCTACAGGGTCGCAGGCAAGCTGGAGCCTATCCCAGCTGACTACGGGCGAAAGGTGGGGTACACCCTGGACAAGTCGCCAGGTCATCACAGGGCTGACACATAGGCTACATTTACATTAGACCGTATCTGTCTCGTTTTCTTCGCGGATGCACTGTCCGTTTACATTAAACCGCCTGGAAACGCCGGGAAACGGGAATCTGCCAGCGTCCACGTATTCAATCCAGATCGTGTCTGGTCCGGTGCTGTGTAAACATTCAGAATACGCGGATACGCTGTGCTGAGCTCTAGCTGGCGTCTCATTGGACAACGTCACTGTGACATCCACCTTCCTGATTCGCTGGCGTTGGTCATGTGACGCGACTGCTGAAAAACGGCGCGGACTTCCGCCTTGTATCACCTTTCATTAAAGAGTATAAAAGTATGAAAATACTGCAAATACTGATGCAAATACTGCCCATTGTGTAGTTATGATTGTCTTTAGGCTTGCCATCCTTCCACTTGCAAGTGGTAAGTGATATGCGCTGGGATCACACACCCTCCAGAGGGCACTCGCTGTTCAGGGCGGAGTGATTTGGAGCGCAGGATGCCTGCGGAGCCGAGCGTATCCGTGTATTGGTATTGCTGTGTGCACGCAAATCGTGTATTGGTGTTGCTGTGTGCACGCTAATCGTTTTAAAAACGTTAATCTGATGATCCACTGATACGGTCTAATGTAAACATGGGCATAGACACAGACAACCATTCACACTCACATTCACACCTACGGTCAATTTAGAGTCACCAGTTAGCCTAACCTGCATGTCTTTGGACTGTGGGGGAAACCGGAGCACCCGGAGGAAACCCACGCGGACACGGGGAGAACATGCAAACTCCACACAGAAAGGCCCTCGCCGGCCACGGGGCTCAAACCTGGACCTTCTTGCTGTGAGACGACAGCGCTAACCACTACACCACCGTGCCGCCCGAGTAAATATACGTATATGCTATATTTACTGTATGGACATGGGATCAGAAAACAATTTTATTTATAAGCAGTAGCCACATGGACCCATAGGGAACCTATTTTTTTCATGATATCTTCCTTCATATTCATCATAAGTGCTACCAGGCGAGGTTTGTTTTGCCTGGCAACACTTGCTATTATTATTATCATCATTATTATACATACATACATACACATTCCTTTCAGGTGTTCAACACATCTTTCTCTTTCAAAATTCTCTTAAAAAGTCTTCCATATTTAACAAAGCAAACCTGGCAGCCACGTTTGTTTACAAATTCTAACAGTCGCTCGCTAGCGCAGAAGTTTTACGTCTCCAACGTGTGACGTCATGTCTTGACAACCATGCAATATCGTAAACCATATTCAACGTTCATTCTCCATTGGGTAGAGTGACGTAATACACGTAGGATAAGCGACATGCTAACAATGTTGCATGCTATCAAACCAAATGAATGAAATGTGCTAGAAGGGAATAGAATACATGTTTTTAGTCCATCGAAAAAGTGTCCTGTATGTATAATAGTCGGTATTATGACACAATTGTGAGTGAAATGAATATCGAATAACTGATATTTTGGACACAATATGGCCAAATGTCCGATTTATTTTTTCTCTGTGAAGAAAAATAGATCCCGAAGAAGCCACACTCACTTTACAGCACAAAAGAAAGCATAAGTATTTAATTACAAACAGATAATATACTATATGAAGCAGCGTTCTGCTAATTTTTTCCTACATTGAATCCAAAATCAGAGCTGAACACAAAAGTTCAGAGGGACTCACACTGGCCACTTTAATAGGAACTTGTTCTTGATTCTAAGATCCCTGTTCTTGGCTGCAGGAGCGGAACCCAGTGTGTTCTTCTGCTGTTGCATGCTGAGATGCTTTTCTGCACACCACGGTTGTAAAGAGCTGCTATGAGTTACTATATCCTTCCTGGCAGCTCGAACCAACTAATCTGTCCATTTTCCTCTGACCTCTATCATCAACAAGGCGTTTGTTTCCACCCACAGAACTGTCACTCACTCAAGTCAGTGTTTTTGTTTTTCGCACCATTCTGAGAAAACTCTAGACTGTTGTTGTGTGTGAAAACCCCAGGAGATCAGCAGTTTCTGAAATACTCAAACCAGTCCACACTGCAAAAAATTGAAAACTGAATTTGAGGAGAAAATTACTTAATACTAGTGAAATTATCTTGCTGCATGGACAGATATTTTTACTTGATAAGACATCTTAGAATAAGTTGGTTGCAATCTAGAACTAATGGCCCTTTTCCACTACCCTTTTTCAGCTCACTTCAGCTCGCTTCAGCTCACTTCAGCCCGACACGGCTCTCGTTTCGACTACCTCAGAGCAGCACGACTCAGCTCGCTTCAGCCCTACTCAGCACCCAAAACTCGCACGGTTTTGGAGTGGGGCTGAAGCGAGTCAAACCGAGCCGAGTGGGGCTAGGGGCGTGAGGAGACACTCCGCTGTGCACTGATTGGTGAGGAGGAGTGTCCTCACATGCCCACACACGCCCCGCGAGCACGCTGGGATCTGTAAACACCGTAAACCCGGAAGAAGAAGAATTACGAATTACGAGAATTTCTGAAGCCTTATGCGCCTCGCCTCATCTATACGCTCTTGCCAGTATCTGTTGGCGTTGTCGGTGACAACAAGCCACAGCACCAAGACCAGCAACACTAACGACTCCATGTTTATTGTTTACTATCCGGGTCGTGAGACTACCGCTTAAAAGATCACTGATGTCACTGTTTGCGCCGCCTAACGACATCACGTGACATCCACCCACTTTCGCTAACTCCACCCAATGTGTCCACCCACTTCCAGCCAGCACGATTCAGCGCGGTTGTAGTCGAAATGCAACTCCAACAGCCCCACTCAGCTCGACTCAGCCCAACTCAGCACGGCACGGCTCAGCCCAACTCAGCACGGCACGGCTCAGCCCTACTCAGCCACGTTGGTAGTGGAAAAGCGGCATAAGTTTAATAATCTCAGAATTGGTGTCTTGTATTCTTCTAACAGGAAATGCTAGATCGTTTCAACTATTTTCAAGATATTTTCACTTGCTAAGATATCATTTTTTGCAGTGCATCTGGCTCAAACCAACACAAACAGTGCCACAGTGAAAGAAAGTCACACTTCGAGATCACAATTTTTCCCATTCTGATGTTTAAAGACGTGAAAATAAACTGAAGCTCTTGATTTGTATCTGCATGATTTGATGCATCGTGTTGCTGTCAAGGGCTAATTAGAGAACTGCATCAAACAACAGGTGGATGGGTGTACCTAATAAAGTGGCCAGTGAGTGTATAATCCCGTGGCGTGAACACACTGTCTCTCTGAGTGTCTGTCTAACAGGACCTTCATCCACATGGTTTTGTGCAAATTATGAATTTGTGTAACAGAAAATCTGGATGGAAACATGAGGAAAAACAACAAAAGCTAGTGCAAGAGCTGGTATATCAATAGCTAGGAGTTTAAGACAAACTGGTGTGTTTAAGACCTCACCTTTTCTTGTCTTTGGAGGTCTGGAGTGAGAGAGCCTGCAGTGTTTCAGCCGCCATCTTCCTCCTGTTAAAGGAGTTAATCTCCTCCTCTAGCTCTCTGCGCTTCTCCTCTAAAGTCTTCTTCTCCTCCTGGTGCATATGCTTGACACGCTCGAAACGCTCATGCAGCTGTACAAAGATACACGAGAACTCACTACATGTACAGAAATCCCAACTGAAACCTGCTGTACAGTTCATACATTTCCAGAACGTCCTTTCAGTGTTTACATATAACATCATCCAGCAGATTTAAATGCAAAGTCCAATAACATTACCAGATGACCTATGAATGTACAGTGTCTTGCAAAAGTATTCATCCCCCTTGGTGTTTGTTCTGTTTTATCACATTACAAGCTGGAAGTAAATGGATTTTTGGAGGGCTCACACCATTTGATTTACACAGCATGCCTACCACTTTATAAAGGTGCAAATTGTTGCTTTATTGTGACACAAACAATAATTAAGATGAAAAAACAGAAATCTGGAGTGGGCATAGGTATTCACCCCTCAAAAGTCAATACTTTGTAGAGCCACCTTTTGCTGCAATTACAGCTGCAAGTCTCTTGGGGTATGTCTCTATTAGCTTAGCACATCTAGCCACTGGGATTTTTGCCCATTCCTCAAGGCAAAACTGCTCCAACTCCTTCAAGTTAGGTAGGTTGCATTGGTGTACAGCAATCTTCAAGTTATGCCACATATTCTCAATTGGATTGAGGTCTGGGCTTTGACTAGGCCATTCCAAGGCATTTAAATGTTTCCCTTTAAACCACTCCAGTGCAGCTTTAGCAGTATATTTAGGGTCATTGCCCTGCTGGAACGTGAACCTTCGTCCCAGTCTCAAACCTCTGGCTAACTCAAACTGGTTTGCCTTCAGAATTGCCCTGTATTTAGTGTCATCCATCTTTCCTGTCCCTGCAGATGAAAAACATCCCCACAGCATGATGCTGCCACCACCATGCTTCACTGTAGGAATGGTGTTCTCAGGGTGTTGGGTTTGCGCCACACATGGCATTTCCCATGATGGCCAAAATGATCAATTTTAGTCTCATCTGATCAGAGAATAATCTTCCATGTGTTTGGGGAGTCTGCCACATGCTGTTGGGCAAACTCCAAACGCGTTTTCTGATTTTTTTTCTTTAAACAATGACTTTTTTCTGGCCACTCTTCCATAAAGCCCCACTCTGTGGAGTATACAGCTTAAAGTGGTCCTATGGACAGATACTCCCATCTCCGCTGTGGATCTTTGCAGATCCTTCAGTGTTATCTTTGGTGTCTTTGTTGCATCTCTGATTAATGCCTTCCTTGCCTGGTCTGTGAGTTTTGGTGGGCGGGGCCTTCTGTTGTCAGGTTTGTAGTGGTGCCATATTCTTTCCATTTTGCTATAATGGATTTAATGGAGCTCCCTGGGATATTCAAAGTTTGGGATATTTTTTATAACCCAACCCTGATCTATACTTCTCCACAACTTTGTCTCTGACCTGTTTGGAGGCTCCTTGGGTTTCATGTTGCTTGTTTAGTAGTGTTGCAGGGTCAGGGTCCTTCCAGAACAGGTTGATTTATACAGACATCATGTGACAGATCATGTGACACTTTGATTGCACACAGGTGGATCTTAATCAACTAATTATGTGATTTCTGAAGGGAATTGGTTGGACCAGCTCTTATTTAGGGGTTTCACACAAAAGGGGGTGAATACCTATGCATACTCCAGATTTCTGTTTTGTTTTTTTAATCTTAATTATTGTTTGTGTCAGGTTTGTAGTGGTGCCATATTCTTTCCATTTTGGTGGGCATGTTGTGCAAATCAAATGGTGCTAACCCCCCAAAAATCCATTTTAATTCCAGCTTTTAATGCGACAAAACAGGACAAACGCCAAGGGGGATGAATACTTTTGCAAGACACTGTAAGTACTGTTATGCATTTAAATTATATTTTAGTGTCTTTATCACCCATGACCTCTGACCTCTCGCTCTCTCTCCTTCAGCTCAGCCTCTGTCTCCTTTACTTTGACGACGAACATCTGGCGCATGTCCTCCTCCATGCGCTGCAGCTCTGCGACAAACTCTCTCCTTTTAGCCACATACATTTCCTGTAGACTGAGAGACACGAGAGATGTTTTGATGGATGGAAAAAAAAATCTCATTCACTCTAAGGATGCGAGTCACACTTTGAAAACATACAGTGGTTTTGACAAACTGATTTTCTCAAATATCTCTTGTTTCAAATATATCATGGTTCGAGGCTGAGGTATAGAGAAACGCTGCTCTATGGATGAAGTGTGGAGGATATGGCAACCCGTGAGCAATACCTGAATGGCTGCATGTCAGTGCTGGGGTCTTTGAAGCCCATCTCTTCGAGTTTGCAGCGGCGGTACAGCTCATAATGGCGTGTGTGTGTCTGCTCCCGCAGGTCCTCCATGTTCACCCGGATCAGCATCTCCCTCAACTTTACAAAATCACAGTGGCTCTCATTCTCCACTGCGCTTAAACAAACACACACATACTGCTTACAGTCTGTAGGACACGTGTGGAGCACCCAACATTGCCTTCTGATACATTTTATGGTTATAGAAATCACTCTCAGAACCAGTGGATCCAGAGTCTGTCTCTTATTAGTGTGTATTTGGGAAGTGGGAGGAAACCAGAGAACCCATAGGAAACCTGAGCTCAGGGTCAAACCAGGGACCTTGGAAATATGAAGCTGTCTGAACATGTTTAATATTTACAGTACTATGTTAAACCAACATCCATGGCCACCACTAGACCAGGAGTATTTTTGCATGATTATGATTATTAAAAACCCTTTACCACAGGATAGAGTGAAAGTTAAAACCACCCTAAAAAAATCAAAATTTTTTACTCCTCTTTGAGGAACAAAATTTACCAGATTTCACACTAGTGTGCCTCAGAATTTTTTATTTTATTTTATTTTTTAAGCCATGACCAAATGGTTAGAGAAGCAACTTTGGGACCAAAAGTTTTGAGGTTTCAGTCCCTGGACCAGCAGGAAGGCTGAAGTGCCCTCGTCTTCTTTGCTTGAGAGTCTTTCAGGCCATGGTGATGTTGGACTCTCTTAATGATGGACGCATATATGTGGTACCTGATTCCTCCAAGGAAGCCATGTTATAAAGGTTACAGAAGCAGCTATAGGTCCAAAAGGTTGCCAGTTCAATTCCCTGGACTAGCAGGAATGGTTGAAGTGTCCTTGTCTTCTTTGCTTGAGAGTTTTTCAGGCCATGGTGATGCTGGACTCTCTTAATGATGGATGCATATATGTGGTGCCTGATTCCTCCAAGGAAGCCACAGTGTAAAGGTTAAAGAAGCAGCATTGGGACCAAAAAGTTGTTGGTTTGAGTCCCTGGACCAGCAGGAAGGCTGACATGTCCTTGTCTTCTTTGCTTGAGAGTATTTCAGGCCATGGTGATGTTGGACTCTCTTAATGGTCGATGCATATATGTGGTACATGCTTCCTCCAAGGAAGCCATGGTGTAAAGATTAGAAAAGCAGCTATAGATCCAAAAGGTTACCAGTTTGATTCCCTGGACCAGCAGGAATGGCTGAAGTGTCCTTGTATTCTTTGCTTGAGATTCTTTCAGGCCATGGTGCTGTTGGACTCTCTTAATGATGAATGCATAATATGTGGTACCTGATTCCACCAAGGAAGCCATGGTGTAAAGGTTAGAGAAGTAGCTTTGGGACCAAAAGGTTGTCGGTTTGAGTCCCTGGACCAGCAGGAATGGCTGAAGTGTCCTTGTCTTCTTTGCTTGAGAGTCTTTCAGGCCATGGTGCTGTTGGGCTCTCTTAATGATGGATGCATATATGTGGTACCTGATTCCTCCAAGGAAGCCATGGTGTAAAGGTTAGAGAAGCACCTATAGGTCCAAAAGGTTGCTAGTTCAATTCCCTGGACTAGCAGGAGTGGCTGAAGTTTCCTTTGAGCAAGGTACCTAACCCCCAAGTGCTCCCCAGGCTGCTCTGGGTAAGTTGTATGTTGCTCTGGATAAGAGCATCTGCTAAATGCCATTAATGTTTGTTTGTTTGTTTGTTTGTTTGTTTGTTTGTTTGTTTTAATGTGTAATTCTGTGCTATCCCAGGATCTCAGGTTTATCAACATATGCTGCATTTGAGGCAAGGTTGCAGCTTGTAATTTCCTGCCTGCAACCAGTAAAAAAAAAAAACAACAACACAGAAATCAACTTGAAATTTCAATTTGTCAACTTGAAGTAGTGTCCTCAACTATGAGCTCTTTCCACCATTTACGTCATGACATCAAAATCAACATGGCAGCTCCCACTGTGAACAGTGTAAAGTCCTTCTTCCCTACTTTTAAAATCATTTACAGCAGTATTAGCTTTAGATCGGTTAATATACAGATACAGTGCTTGGTTAAATCGATAACGTTTACCACACTAATCACAGTTTTGAGAAGCTATTTATGAACATTAGCTATTGCCTACTTTAATTAGCTTGTTGCTAACACTGTTTGCTATTTTCCACTGGCTAGCTTGTTGCTAAGTTATTCGCTGTTGTTCTTGTGCTGCAGTTTCAATCCAAAACATTGCATGAATGTTTTCATTATCAATCTTGGCTGCAGCAGAAAAGAACCAGTAACCTCTCATTGATGTAACAGTGCAGTTCAAGTAGCTTTTTTAATGAGCTTTACATGGTCTGACAGAGCTAATAAGACACTTTTGCATACTTGCCAACTCTACCGATTCATGCGGTAGTCTACTGCTTTTGACAGGTGAATACCGCCTTCCACTTTTAGTCCTAACAACTACCGCATTACAAAATAATCAGTGAACACTGTTGGATTCGCTCTTCTGATTTCGCTTCAGCTGTTTTTGGTGCAGGGGCTACCAGTATAGTTTGTATTCGGTCACGTGACTTTTGCTTGCAAGTTTACTTCCAGTGAATGAAGTGGTGGTTAGGCAAACTAATTGAGCTGCCATTCTGCAAAGAGCTAGTGAAACCTCTGACTATTTTCGCGGTTTAGAGGCCAATGCACAGTCAAAATACCTTCAAAAAGTTGTTCCTTGCAATAGGATTAGATCCTTACATGCTAACAAAGAAGGATTTTTCCTTTGATTTGAAAAATTACCCATCCATTGAGTTCCCCGACATCTCAAACTACTTGGTGCTGTAGACATCGTTCTACACGGACAAACAGATGAAAACGTGGAAGAGCATGGAGGAATATAACTTTTTATAGGTGGCTAGGCTAAAGATCTGGGGATCGGGACACTACAAGATAAATCCTGTATCGTTTATTCCCAGGTAAGGAGGCATTTTGGGGGTTTTTGTACGCGTCTTTGAGATGGTTGCTAGGATGCTACAAGTTTTAGTATCGGGTGTCAACAAACCACAGCCGCTCGATTCTCAATCCTCCCTGCTCTTCTCTTCCAGGTAAATCATTCACAAAGATCCACAGAAGCCCCTTTAAAGACCTGAGTATTGGTGAAACAGGACGGAGAAGTTATCATGGCTCACTATAACTGCATGGCTGGGGAAGCAGTTTCATGCTGTTAACTCATGAGCTCTGTGTTTCTGTTTACATGGATCGTCTCAATTATTTTATGTCTCTAGTTCAGTGTAAGAGCCCAATCTACAGCATCGTCTTGTAAAGATTGCTAGGGCATCCTTATAAATAAAGTGAAAACTTATGCATTAGTTTACAATATGGTGACCACAATCAAACAGTAAACAAAAACACATCTGAGGACTGAAGCATTTCCTGAACTTCAAAACATCAGGAAATAATGGAAAATGGCAAGAAAAGTGATTTGTGAATCCAAGGGAAATAAATCAGAGGAATTTACAAACCTTTCATGAAGTGATCACTGCAAACTCAAGCATTCTTTGACTCTGCTCCCTTCCATCACAACGAAAGGTTCAAGAGCCACCTTTCTCGTCGTCTTTTGGTAAAATCCTTTGCTCTTTCACCCTTTGTTATCACTTCATGGGCAGCCCGGAAGAAACTTTTTCATGGTTTATTTGATTCAAACAGCGCAAAACAATGCAAGCGTAGGACATTTCAATGACTAGCAAAGCACTCCAGTGATAGTAACACTTTGTGAACAGTGAGCTTAGCTGACCACCACTTCATGTCTTGCATATCTAATGAGGTGGATGTGACGTCAGATGCAACCCAACAATATAGCGTCAAATAGTCATATTAAGTGAAGCCAAGAGCCAGTGGAACGGTGCAGTAATGATGTTGAATCTAAACTGTATTGCTCTATCGTGTCATTCCATTGGTTCTCATTATGGTTCTAGCCAATCAGCAATGAGCTGACATATTACAACAAATCGTACCAGTATCTGTAAAAATCAAACACACTCTGGTGATTGCAAACAATGAAGACTCAGAAGAAGAAAAGATTTGCTATGACAACAAGTTCAAGTTGACTTGGTCATCGAATCATCCAGCATCAAAGGATTGAGGTGAGGTGAGAAGCATGCTTTTTGTGAAATATGTCGGTCTGAGTTCTCAGTCAATTTTCTTCAAATATGGCACCCAGAATGCAGGAGAATGCACCATTCTACACAGTTGTTTGTTTGTTTGTTTGTTTCAAAATTTGCAGGGAGGGCATGCCCCTGGACCCACTTAGAAGGGCACAACTGTGCCGTGCAACCTGGTCTACCACTTTTTATTCTCTGGGGGTTGGCAAGTGTGCTTTTGTGGAGGCATCCATCTTTTCCACTTGTGGGAAAATGATGTCAATCACATTGCAAATAACTACTTACAGCATCATGAACGTAGCATTAATCTAAAAGCATGATGTGATTTGTTCTGGGTCAATCTCATGGTGTATTCCATGACTTGTTGGAACATGCACACGTGATGTATACACTCTCAGAAAACAAAGTACTTAATTGCAGGGCCGTCGACAGGGGGGGACAACCGGGTATTTTGTCCCGGGCCCAGGCATGAGGGGGGGCCCAGAACTGGTCCCTCATGAAGATGCCATTAATCATTCTGTTTCATTTCAAAATGTGTTGATTTGGGGGAGAAAAATGTGCTATATTTGCATTCAATGAATGATTTCTGGTTCTTTTGCCTTTATTGTCTTCGAAAATAGATTCAAGAACCCACCTACCACCCCTAATGCAGAAATGGTTTGGTCTTTGATTAAGGCGCCAAATAACACGGCACTATAGAGATCTTGCAGTCACGTGACCGGAAAGTACACAACCGCCATCTTGTCGGTCAAAAACACCGCTGAATACTGCTGCACTCGTGTACAGAATGGATCAATTTCAACCGACGGACTACACGGCTCATTTTTCTAATGAACAGATAACTAGATATATGTCTAAAATAAACGATCTACAGATTTGTGACCCTTATGGCTTACCGGACGGAGTTTTCACGACCGGATTTTGAACTGCCAGCGGAATACCCAGACGTGTATGATTACCTCATCAACTTTCCCTCGCTGTTCAGTGGTGAAGCACTGCGTGCTTATAAATCTCTGGACAGTTATCTTTACAGAAATTCAGGATTTGTCAGCGACTCAGATGTGGCATCTTGTAAACAAGAAAATAATCCTCACTGGATGGGTAAGTCACTTAAGTATTGAGTACAGCACTGACCAGCCGATTATAGAATAAGGTAATTCCAAATCATCCGTGTTGTTTACATGGATCTGGCATTGGAGAGGTAGAGGCTTGGCAGTGGAGATTTGAGTGGCTGTTTGTATGTGTATAAGTATGTGGCAATCATATCCAAATGTTTTAGGCACGCTTGCTGAGCTGCGCTGAGCTGGACTCCGGTTAGCTGAAAGCCCGTGGAACGCTGCCTCTTGTTAATTAAACCTTATTTTGTTGGAAATCATCCTGCGTAGATACGACGGCATGTGAAATTGCCAGCTAGATAGAGTTTAATGTAACGAATGGGCTATAAATGGGGTGTTTTGAGGTTAGTCTGTTGCAAAACATTAAACTTTCGCTTAGACTGGATACTCTTCAAACAATTCCCTTGCTCAAGTGAAAAATGATAGGCCTGTATGAAAAGCGCAATTAATAAAAGTAGCCTAATAAGCCCTAAATGAATAAAACAACCTCTGTTTTATTGTTGTTGCTTACACGTTAAGATTTTGAAATCTTCTCGGTCCAGTTCTATATCCAGGGAACGTTGTAATCCTTTTGGTTTATGCGTAATAAACGTGTCAGCCCCCAGGTCAGATAGGCTAATGTTACGTGGTTGGGAGGGTGTCAATTTTTTTTGTAACATTCTAAATCGAGTACGGAAAGGACGTTTATGAAAAACAAGACAAAAAAATACACTGAAAAACTCACTGTACACATCACTAGTGGTGATGCTTCTATGTTCAGATTTTGGGAAAGCCATAACTCCGTTCTCATTGAGGCCCAGTTCCATCCCATAAACAATCATTTTGGTTTATCAACTACCTGCGCTCAAACATGTCACAGGAGAGGCTCAATGGGCTGGCTATGCTCTCTATAGAGCGCGAACTTGCAAAGAAGCTGGACTTCAATGACCTTATTGACGACTTTGCCACAGCAAAAGTCCGGCGCATTGCATTTCGCACCTGAATAGTTGCAGACTAAGGAAATGTTCAAACTGTAAATATGTTGAAATGTTGAAATAAAATGGTTGACTGTTATAATGGGCTTAGAGTGAATGGAGACTGTGAAAAGAGGGGTTGGGTGTGGGTGGTTGCTGTGTGGCGATGTGCGTGCGCACGTATGTGTGTGTGTGGGGGGGGCCCACTCAGATTATTTTGTCCCGGGCCCAGCCAAAGCTGTCAACGGCCCTGCTTAATTGTACAACAGCTTGTCGTTGAGGCACTACTGTCTAAGGTACTTACTTGTACCCTTTATAGACTGCTTGGGAACATATATGTACCTTTTTGACCCTAAAAAGGTACACATAGTTACCTTGAAGTCCAGTAATGAGTCCTAAGTGGTACATTAGTGTAGATTATACCTTGGGGGACAGAAATGGACCCCTACTGTATCCCTATTTCTGACAGTGTAGGTGGAGCTAATATACCAACAATATACCAAAAGTACAATTACAGTAGCACTATACTGTATATGGGACCTACACATTTCTCCCATGTGGTACACTATATACTGTAGATACTCACCCTGTACCACTCCCCATGGGTACTGCCTGGCTCTCACCAGCTTGTTTCCCACTTTAACCTCCTCTCCACTTCCCACCACAGCAAATGGCAGAAGAGCCTGAAACAGAAAATTAGACACACAGATGCAAGAATTTTACAAATGTTACAAACAACTGTTTACAAACAGCCTACATTTTGAGTATGAGTTCCACTCACGTTCATGGAGGAGTTGATTTCTGCAACAGCTTCATCGTCTGTGGGAAACTGGTAAATCTGAACACCATTGCTGACAAGTTCACTCATGATCTTAACCTTGAATTTATGAAGCTCAGATTTGGAGATTGTGTCTGCTTTTGCAATAATGGGAATGATGTTTACCTATCAAGGATAAAAACAAATAGCCTTCAAAATAAACTGACCCATTAACCTAATTGATTTGACAGATATGCTGCACACACACATTTTATATACAACCCCGATTCCAAAAAAGTTGGGACAAAGTACAAATTGTAAAGAAAAACGGAATGCAATGATGTGGAAGTTTCAAAATTCCATATTTTATTCAGAATAGAACATAGATGACATATCAAATGTTTAAACTGAGAAAATGTATAATTTAAAGAGAAAAATTAGGTGATTTTAAATTTCATGACAACAACACATCTCAAAGTTGGGACGAGGCCATGTTTACCACTGTCAGACATCCCCTTTTCTCTTTACAACAGTCTGTAAACGTCTGGGGACTGAGGAGACAAGTTGCTCAAGTTTAGGGATAGGAATGTTAACCCATTCTTGTCTCATGTAGGATTCTAGTTGCTCAACTGTCTTAGGTCTTTTTTGTCGTATCTTCCGTTTTATGATGCGCCAAATGTTTTCTATGGGTGAAAGATCTGGACTGCAGCCTGGCCAGTTCAGTACCCGGACCCTTCTTCTATGCAGCCATGATGCTGTAATTGATGCAGTATGTGGTTTGGCATTGTCATGTTGGAAAATACAAGGTCCTCCCTGAAAGAGACGTCATCTGGATGGGAGCATATGTTGCTCTAGAATCTGGATATACCTTTCAACATTGATGGTGTCTTTCCAGATGTGTAAGCTGCCCATGCCACACGCACTAATGCAACCTCATACCATCAGAGATGCAGGCTTCTGAACTGAGCGCTGATAACAACTTGGGTCGTCCTTCTCCTCTTTAGTCCGAATGACACGGCGTCCCTGATTTCCATAAAGAACTTCAAATTTTGATTCGTCTGACCACAGAACAGTTTTCCACTTTGCCACAGTCCATTTGAAATGAGCCTTGGCCCAGAGAAGACGTCTGCGCTTCTGGATCATGTTTAGATACGGCTTCTTCTTTGAACTATAGAGTTTTAGCTGGCAACGGCGGATGGCACGGTGAATTGTGTTCACAGATAATGTTCTCTGGAAATATTCCTGAGCCCATTTTGTGATTTCCAATACAGAAGCATGCCTGTAAGTGATGCAGTGCCGTCTAAGGGCCCGAAGATCACGGGCACCCAGTATGGTTTTCCGGCCTTGACCCTTACGCACAGAGATTCTTCCAGATTCTCTGAATCTTTTGATGATATTATGCACTGTAGATGATGATATGTTCAAACTCTTTGCAATTTTACACTGTCGAACTCCTTTCTGATATTGCTCCACTATTTGTCGGCACAGAATTAGGGGGATTGTAAAGATTCCCATCTTTACTTCTGAGAGCCGCTGCCACTCCAAGATGCTCTTTTTATACCCAGTCATGTTAATGACCTATTGCCAATTGACCTAATGAGTTGCAATTTGGTCCTCCAGCTGTTCCTTTTTTGTACCTTTAACTTTTCCAGCCTCTTATTGCCCCTGTCCCAACTTTTTTGAGATGTGTTGCTATCATGAAATTTCAAATGAGCCAATATTTGGCATGAAATTTCAAAATGTCTCACTTTCGACATTTGATATGTTGTCTATGTTCTATTGTGAATACAATATCAGTTTTTGAGATTTGTAAATTATTGCATTCTGTTTTTATTTACAATTTGTACTTTGTCCCAACTTTTTTGGAATCGGGGTTGTATGTGTATATATTAGTATTTATGGTAATATGAAGCATGGAAAACTTGATTCGTTCATTTTTGAAAAAATGAAAGGTGATAGATCCTACTTTACTGTCTAGCATCTTCATGGTGACCAGGTCGAGGGATCTGAGGGAGTGGCCTGTAGGGGAGATGAAGTACAGGCAGACATGGATCCTCGTGTCATGGTAGTTAAAGAGTGAACGTTTGATCTTCAGCTCCTCTTGGAGGAAGTTCTCAAACTGGGCATCAATGTAGTCTGTGATGGGTTTACAGCTACAGAAAAAAAAATACATTGACGTAACTTCCTTGTAAAATAACTGTAAAGCATATGTATCATTATAATTATGGCATTATCACCCTCATATTTATTAATTGTGAAGTTGATAAGTAACAACACAATCTGAAGTAATTTATTCCACTTAGACCAGAGCAATTTGCCAACAATTGTGATTATTTTTTATTCATTAAAGAACGATACATCCTACTTTTTATCCATTTAAAGAGGTACTGCACAGTAGTTTGTTTGTTTGTTTGTTTTGTTTTAGCTGTAAACTAAATGATATGACTGTGATGAAACATATCAGTGCTGGTGTTAATAATCACAAAATTACCATTTTTATAAACAGTCAGCATTTTATGGGTTGAAAATGGCTCAAAGCGCCATCTAATGCTTAAAATCATACTGAACCTTGCAAGGCCAGTGCTGATATAGAGTTAGTCATTTGGTACTTCTCTTCAACATCCATCCATCCATCTATCCATTATCAATAACTACTTATCCTGTGCAGGGTCATGGGCAAGCTGGAGCCTATCCCAGCTGACTATGGGTGAGAGGCGGGGTACACCCTGGACAAGTCACCAGGGGCCTCATGTACAAAGCTTGCGTACGCACAAAAAAGCTACGTACATCACTTTCTGCGCAAACATTCGTATGTACAAAGATTGACTTGGCGTGGAAAAGTGCGGTACTCTACGCAAACCTCATGGCTGGCGTACGCACATTTCTGGTGCATCTTGGTACTTGGCGACACTTAGAGGCAGAGCAACGCAACTACATTTAGGCCTACTCGGTCAAGAGTCATGACATGGCGATAAGAGGCATCCAAAAATGCATCGGAACATCAGGATGCGTGAATTGAAATGTATGTCAGTCATACGACATTGTCGAGACACATAATGCGAGACTGTTGGGTAAATGCCAACAGATCCATCAACCATCCCTTCCATATTGTAATTACGGGAAATGAGAAACCCCAGCAATATCATTTCGATATTATTCCCATTGACTATTGGTTAATTAATTAAATTAAAGAATGCACATGCAGGACCATGCATTGCAGCTAGCTTAATAGATCTTCCTCGCGCATTTGCTGCGAGGTGTCAGACTGAAATATTATTATTAGTTGATGTTGTGTGGGGTAGCCTTATCACATAATTATCAAGATCAATATATGAAACGATTTCCAAGTGCGTACAAATCAGACACAACCGCGGTGTGTGGGGACCAATCACTAGCATGCATCAAATTAAATGAGGATATAAAAGCATGCGCAACATGTGGCGATAACCGATAGGATGACAATGGCGTGGTTGGCCTTATTGGAAGATGCTACAAATGGTCGGATTAGGAGGGAACAGGTGTTCCGTGATTACACCGATTTCCTGGCTCACGATGATGACTGGCATATCAGCCGATTCAGACTTCCAAGAGCCATTCTTTTGGAGCTCTGTGCTGAGTTGGGCCCGGGGTTGGAGAGGGAGACGGCGAGGAGTCACGCCTTACCCGTTCCTATCCAAGTCCTGACCACGCTTGGGTTCCTAGCAACAGGCTCATTCCAGAGGGAACTGGCCGACCGGTCGGGAATGAGCCAGACAGCTCTCAGCCGCGCTATTCTGTCTGTGTTAAATGGGATCATCTGACTGTCAGCCAGGTACATACGGTTTCCCTATGATGTGGCAGACCAAGCACAGATGAAAGCGCAATTTGCAGCGATAGCAGGTTTTCCAAATGTAATCGGAGTGATCGACTGCACGCATATTGCTATAAAGGTGCCATCTGAGGGTGAATATGCGTACGTGAATAGGAAACCTTTCCACTCTATAAACGTACAGATTATATGTGATGCCCAAATGCGCCTGACAAATATCGTGGCAAGGTGGCCTGGGGTGACCCACGATGCATTCGTCCTGGCGAACAGCTCGGTGGGAAACAGGCTGGATGCCGGCAGAGTGCGTGATGGGTGGTTACTTGGTAAGCAATCTAAAACACTTGAAGTGAATTCACTTGAAATATACACATGTTGGATAGCTTATGCTGGACCTATCCCAATTGTTCATAGGAGACAGCGGCTACCCACTCCGAAAATGGTTACTGACCCCCCTAGCCAACCCACGGACTGATCAGGAGCAGCGCTACAACAACCTCCACGCACGGACACGGTCAGTGGTGGAGTGCACCATTGGCCACCTGAAAAGCTGGTGGCGCTGCCCTGACCGGAGTGGGGGGGTGCTGCTCTATCAGCCCGACAAGGCGTGCCGTATTGCGCTGGCGTGTGGCATGTTACACAATGTGGTGCAGCGGCACGGCATGCCAATAATGGAGCGAGACCTGCCGGAGGACCCAGACCCTGGGCCTCACAACGAGGTGCCACAGCGACATGGCATACAAACCCGGCAGCGCTTAATAGCCACAATGTGAAAAGGTAAGGGCAGACGGGACACGGGACACCATTAATTTTTTAAGATATTCTTTTAATGTGTTATTCAGTTCCTTCAATTCCTCGCGGATTCCCTCGAGGTTGTCGTTAATCGCCTCTATCCCCTTTAAAATTTCCCCCTGCGACTCAAGGACCGCGCGCATCAGCACCCGGCCTGTGGACCCGGCGACAGGGGCAGGCGGTGGAGAAGGGGGGCAGGTGACAGTGACGCTGGATCCGCTCGGCTGGGGGTCCTCTTCCTGCTCGGGTGGGATGGACTGGGGGCCTCCTGTTGTTCCCTGGCACCCTGCTAGAATACATTTGTCATTAAAATCCTATTGTGGAAAATATGTGCACGTTTTATTTCTGGTTACATGTGGCTAGGAATATTGGGCCTACTAAGAGAGGAAGACATTTCCTCAAATACAGGGTGTCCCCGAAAAAATGTACACATTAGAGCACTAAAGGTGTTTTTTTGTTTTCAAAACCCATGTAACTCAAATAGACACTCATTGTGGCACAGGCACTGCGGATGATGCGAATCATACCGTTATCTTGGTATAGGCTACATTCACATTCAGTGGCATACAATCAGTGACCATTGCATGTCTCATAGCATACACTTTGAACATCACTTTAATTGGAGGTGACAGAACAATTAAGTGATGTATGTGAATTCTATTACACTGTGCTAAAGGCAGGGATTTCAGTTCACACATACTTTATGGCGATTTAGAGTATAGGCTACATTTTTCGGGACGCCCTGTATGAAAATGATTACAGCACCTGTGAGATCCTGCTGGGCCAAGTCGGAGTCCCCCTCTTCGGGCGGAACCACGCCGACTAATGCATGGTCACCGAGGACCGCAGTCACCCTCTGGTTGGAAGGGGAGAGGACCTCGACCCCCGGCCCGCCACCCGTCTTCATTGCGCTCCTGTGCTGCGCAGCCATCCTCCTTTTCACATCTACTTTGATGTCCGGCCATTTTTTTTAGTGTCGGCTGTGGATCGATTGTTGGCCCCAACTTGATTGATGACATTAGTTATTTGCTCCCAATTCAGACGTTTGGTTTTGGTGCTGATTCCGGAGGAGAGGCTTCCGAACAAGATCTTGTGTCTTGCCTCTACCTCCGAAATCAGCGCCTCCACCTCGCAATCTGTGAAATTTATTTTTCGAGATTTCGCCATGTCTTTTACCTAACGCGGGCCTTACTGCAGGTCTATTTATACTAATTAACATATTCAGTGTGGAATAATTGAGGGAGGCGATGGGGCGGGGAACGGGGCTCGTGCATGTGTGCCGAATTCCACGTTGATTGGGATGTACAACAGGAGAGTGCGTGGAAACCTTCGTACGCACTGATTGATACATCCGGATTTTTTTGGTCGTACGCAAATTTCCCGATTTTGACGTGCGCACATATTTAGTTGGAAATCCACGCAGGTCTTTGTACATGAGGCCCCAGATCATCGCAGGGCTGACACATAGAGACAAACAACCATTCACACTCACATTCACACCTATGGTCAATTTAGAGCCACCAATTAACCTAATCTGCATGTCTTTGGACTGTGGGGGAAACTGGAGCACCCGGAGGAAACCCACACAGACACAGGGAAAACATGCAAACTCCACACAGAAAGGCCCCCATCGGCCACTGGGCTCGAACTCCGAACCTTCTTGCTGTGAGGCGACAGTGCTGACCACTACACCACCATGCCGCCCTTCTCTTCATCATGAAATTTTTATTTTAAAAAAAAGAGAGAGAATGTTCACACTGTCTAAGCAGAGGTGGGTGGAACCACCTCCCCCAGCCCCCAGCCCTTGAGTGGGAGTCTGTGAAACTGCACTTATTTTCAAATATATGTTAATTGAGACTCATCATTCACAGGAGTTTACACCCCCTCACCCAAACCCACCCCCCTCCTCAGCCCTTCTTTGCCCCCCTTTCATCCAATTCCTGCTCCACTCTCAGGCCTTTGCTCATTCACTCTCTGCTGCTTATCTGGGTCCGGGTAGGGGGGCAGAAGTTGCAGCAGATGGTGAGGCCTCCTTCTCCCTGGCCACCTCCTCCAGCTCTTCCGGGGAGACACCAAGGTATTCCCATGCCCGTCAAGTGATATAGTCTCTCTAGTGTGTTTTGGGTCTGCCAATGGGGTCTTCTCCCGGTTGGGCATGCTTGGAATCCCTCACCAATGAGGCATTCAGGAGGCATCCTAGAGAGATGCCTGAACCATCTCAGCTGGTTCTTTTCGATGCGGAGGAGCAGCAGCTCTATTCTGAGCCTCTCCTGAATATCCAAGCTTCTCACCCTGTTTCTAAGGGTGAGCCAAGACACCCTTCGGAGAAAGCTCATTCCTGCCATTTGTATCCAGGATCTTGTTCTTCAGTCACTACCCACAGCTTGTGGCCATCGGTGAGATTAGGAACGAAAATCAACCAGTAAATTGAAAGCTTTGCCTTTTTGGCTCAATGCTATCTTCACCATGTCCTCATTACTGCAGAAACTGCACCAATCCATTTATCTTGCTCCATTCTTCCCTCACTCAATGACAAGACCCCAAGATACAACTGCTCCACTTGAGGCACAGACTCATTCCCAACCCTGAGCAGGCAATTCATGCTGTTCTGGCTTAGAACCATGGCCTCAGACTCGGAGGAGCTAGTTATCAACCTTCACACTTGGCTGCAAACTGCCCCAGCACAAGCTGGAGGTCATGGCTTAATGAAGCCAACAGGACCACATCATCTGCAAAGAGTAACAATGTGATCCTGAGACCACTGAAAGGGACACCCTTCATCCCTTGGGTATGCCCAGAAATTCTGTCCATAAAAGTTAATAAAATGTTGCCCTAGCATTGTTGTTTGAGGTAAATGTGTCATGAAACTTATTGACAATAAGTTATATTATTTTCTAGCCATGTTGGCCTTGTACTTCTAATTTAAAAAAAATCTAAAGACTTGTCTTGGTTGACTGGTTACATTTGATGTGAATGGAAAGTTGAAAATTTGGTGCTTCACTGACAGAAAAAAGTATTGTTTAAGGAGTTACTTGTTTATTTCTTAGTCAGTATAGAATTAAAGAAGAAGAAGAAATTAGCATGTATAAATGAGGTGAGCAATCAAAATTAAAACTCATACCTATTAAATGGCAGGGTTTACTTAGCTTACATATATTCGCCCATCAGTGTCTCGAGTGCTAAAATGTGTGCATTCCACAAACCTTTCTTCTTTATTGACCTGGTCACCAAACCCCACGGTGTCGACAATTGTCAGCTTGAGCTCGACGTTGCTCTCCTGCAGCTCATATGTCTTGGGTCGTAAATACACACCACTTTGATAGTGACTGGCCTCCTCATTTTCAAAGACTGTGTTAAATAGAGTGTTCATTAATGTTGATTTTCCAATCCCAGTTTCACCTGAAAAGGAACCAGGTCATATGGTTTCACTCAAAGGTTCTCCCAGTCACTCATTGTGGCATATCTGTGAGGTTTTATCTTGTATTTCTACACTTTGGTTATCTGCTTATTTGAAAGATGGGCAAATTTGTCTGGTCAAAGTCCCTCCTGTGCCAGGACCCAGTGTTCCCAAGCAGTCTTCCGGCCCAGTACTAACCAGGCCCTTAAGGCACATCGGGTACCACCAATCTCCGTTTCTATAGCCCTCTGCCTTTTGTGTATTATATAGCTAGGGTTATAGTGGGGGACTGGTCCTCTGGTAACCACAAGAGTTTGACTCCCTACTCGCATTTGTATTGTGGTGTGCATCGCCAGATGGTAGCAGGTACCATTTTTACGATAGGCTTTGGTATGAACCGACTGCAAGTAGAACTTGCGATCTCCCAATCAAGAGTCAGACATGCTAACCACTAGGCCAGCTCATGGTAGTAAAGAATAAATTAAGGTCAAAAGGTCAGAATCAAGGGTAAAGGAAAAAGGAGGAGAGTATGTTAGTGTAGTTGAAGGTAATGAAATACAGTGGGGCAAAAAAGTATTTAGTCAGCCACCAATTGTGCAAGTTCTCCCACTTAAAAAGATGAGAGAGGCCTGTAATTTTCATCATAGGTACACTTCAACTATGAGAGACAGAATGGGGGGAAAGAATCCAGGAAATCACATTGTAGGATTTTTAATGAATTAATTGGTAAATTCCTCAGTAAAATAAGTATTTGGTCACCTACAAACAAGCAAGATTTCTGGCTCTCACAGACCTGTAACAACTTCTTTAAGAGGCTCCTCTGTCCTCCACTCGTTACCTGTATTAATGGCACCTGTTTGAACTCGTTATCAGTATAAAAGACACCTGTCCACAACCTCAAACAGTCACACTCCAAACTCCACTATGGCCAAGACCAAAGAGCTGTCAAAGGACACCAGAAACAAAATTGTAGACCTGCACCAGGCTGGGAAAACTGAATCTGCAATAGGTAAGCAGCTTGGTGTGAAGAAATCAACTGTGGGAGCAATTATTAGAAAATGGAAGACATACAAGACCACTGATAATCTCCCTCGATCTGGGGCTCCATGCAAGATCTCACCCCGTGGGGTCAAAATGATCACAAGAATGGTGAGCAAAAATCCCAGAACCACACGGGGGACCTAGTGAATGACCTGCAGAGAGCTGGGACCAAAGTAACAAATGCTACCGTCAGTAACACACTACGCCGCCAGGGACTCAAATCCTGCAGTGCCAGACGTGTCCGCCTGCTTAAGCCAGTACATGTCCAGACCCGTCTGAAGTTTGCTAGAGAGCATTTGGATGATCCAGAAGAGGATTGGGAGAATGTCATATGGTCAGATGAAACCAAAATAGAACTTTTTGGTAAAAACTCAACTTGTCGTGTTTGGAGGAGAAAGAATGCTGAGTTGCATCCAAAGAACACCATACCTACTGTGAAGCATGGGGGTGGAAACATCATGCTTTGGGGCTGTTTTTCTGCAAAGGGACCAGGACGACTAATCCGTGTAAAGGAAAGAATGAATGGGGCCATGTATCGTGAGATTTTGAGTGAAAACCTCCTTCCATCAGCAAGGGCATTGAAGATGAAACGTGGCTGGGTCTTTCAGCATGACAATGATCCCAAACACACCGCCCGGGCAACGAAGGAGTGGCTTCGTAAGAAGCATTTCAAGGTCCTGGAGTGGCCTAGCCAGTCTCCAGATCTCAACCCCATAGGAAATCTTTGGAGGGAGTTGAAAGTCCGTGTTGCCCAGCGACAGCCCCAAAACATCACTGCTCTAGAGGAGATCTGCATGGAGGAATGGGCCAAAATACCAGCAACAGTGTGTGAAAACCTTGTGAAGACTTACAGAAAACGTTTGACCTCTGTCATTACCAACAAAGGGTATATAACAAAGTATTGAGATGAACTTTTGTTATTGACTAAATACTTATTTTCCACCATAATTTGCAAATAAATTCTTTAAAAATCAGACAATGTGATTTTTCTGGATTTTTTTTTTCTTATTTTGTCTCTCATAGTTGAGGTATACCTATGATGAAAATTACAGGCCTCTCTCATCTTTTTAAGTGGGAGAACTTGCACGATTGGTGACTGACTAAATACTTTTTTGCCCCACTGTAACTCAGCAAAGGTGAGTTGCATTCTTTAAGTGGATAGAGAGAGACAAAGCGAAGGACTGCGAGTCTTTAATGCTCCAGTAGACTCATTAGATCATGTATCAAATCTGAATAAGTTAAAGGTTCTGACTGCAAAGTTGAATGCTGGACAAGATTTTCTATTTCTATTGCTGTTGGAGTTTCAAGATGTTTCGTTGCACACACACACACTGTGTATCCTATGTGTAAATGTTTTGCCGAGATAAAATGTGTCCAAGCAAGTGAGCCACAACATCATGTGATCACCGTGGGGTGTTTGACCTACTTTTAACCAAAACAAGTCAGCATGGGCAAACATGGCAGACTTGGCTCTCCCACCAGCTAAAAGCCAGCAGAAAAGAAAAGGAAAGTCTGCCTAGTGAGGGCAACTATAAGATAGATCAAGGTTAGATGATGTCATTTTTCTGGACAGATGACTAAATCATTCTAGTTAGTGCTTAGCTATTTTAATCTTGGAATGTATGGGTTCGACTCGACGGGAGTGAGTATGGAGTTATACACCTAATGTTTTGATCTTACAGAGAAAGAAATGAGAACACAAAAGCAGTAACAGAAAAAATATATATTTGTATATATTTTGTTTCACGGATCTATTTGAGAATGTCAACCGAAAAATTACATCACTGTGACTCAAAACTCCGAGGTTGATGCGGAGTCATGATGCTTTCTGCACGTCGCCATCTTGATGTGATGCAGTTACATGGTTATGCTAATTAGTTAAAGCTCCTCGCATTCGGCTGTTTCTGTAGGGCCGTACTGTTTACCTCAAGAGGTCGGAAAATGGTCCCAAAACGGAGAAAAGCGACCCTCAGGATATCAAAATGATCACATCTCATCTGCATGAGATTGTTCTTGCAAGACTTAGGAAAATCCCTGTGATGACCTGGCGACTTGTCCAGGGTGTACCCCGCCTTTCGCCCGTAGTCAGCTGGGATAGGCTCCAGCTTGCCTGCGACCCTGTAGAACAGGATAAAGCGGCTACAGATAATGAGATGAGATGAGATGACTTAGGAAAATGCCATGCAAAATAAAAAAATAAAATAAAAACCTTGAAATTTTCAGATAACTTTGCTGTTAGCACCTTTAAATGACTCTGATAAGGAACTTCTAGACTTTGGAGTGATCTGAGACTCTGTACTCATTTCACTAAACCCCTGGTGAAGTGAGTTAGTAAAGTATATTAGAGTCAATGCTCACCCACACAGAGGATGTTGAAGCAGAAACCTTGAGACACTGACTTGCTAACCAGCTGATCTGGGAGGCTGTCAAATCCAACATGGCCGCTGAGAGTCAGAGTCCTTTTGTCCTCAGTCTGAGTGGTGAGAAAAGAGTCAAACACTTAACATCAAACGATATCATCCATGAAATCATTATCACTAGCTCTGAATGGATTAAACACATTTAAAACAGGCATAAGTGACCTTAAAGCAACATGGTTTCAAATGTTAAAAATGCTTTAAAAAAATTAGATTTACCAAAGGTATAATCAATAAATCTATGCATATTTCTTCTTCTTCTGCCTTTGGCAGGTCCTCCAATAGGTTTGACAGCTTCCATCCTTCTCGATCCTCCTCCCAAGTTGCCCATTAGTGTAGCTCTTCTTCTTCCTCTTCCCCTTTTCCCTTCTAGTTTCCAATCTATTACTGTCCGATATAAACTTTCCCCTCTCAATTCTCAATACATGTCTTAACCACTACTTTCTCCTGTCTTTTAGTGTTTTCAGCAGTTCTCTTTCAACTCCAAGTTCTTGTCGTATGCTCTCATTTGTTCTTTTCATCTCCTATGTGATCCTTAACATTCTCCTCCATAACCACATTGCCAATGCATCTAGCATATCATCTTTCTTCCTGAGTGTCCATGTCTCTGGTCCGTATAAGGTGACAGTCCAGACCAAGCACTTCATAAGTCTGATTCTAAATTCTTTTGGTAAACTTTTAGATGTTAACACCCTCTTGTTCCTTTCATCTGCAGAGTTAACCATTGCAATTCCAGTTTTCACTTCTTTCTGAATTGTTCCACCTGCTGATATCAAACTTCCTAGATATCTGAAGTGCTCTCCTTCTTCCAGCCTCTCATTTTCCAAAGTTATATTCAAAAGTTTTTGTCTCTTCTTACTTATATGCTGTACCTTTGTTTTTCAAATGTTGATCTTCATTCTGGGGCGGCACGGTGGTGTAGTGGTTAGCGCTGTCGCCTCACAGCAAGAAGGTCTGGGTTTGAGTCCTGTGGCCGGCAAGGGCCTTTCTGTGCAGAGTTTGCATGTTGTCCGCGTGGGTTTCCCCGGGTGCTCCGGTTTCCCCCACAGTCCAAAGACATGCAGGTTAGGTTAACTGGTGACTCTAAGGCCAAGTTTACATTAGACCGTATCTGTCTCGTTTTCTTCGCGGATGCACTGTCCGTTTACATTAAAACACCTGGAAATGCCGGGAAACAGGAATCCGCCAGGGTCCACATATTCAATCTAGATCGTGTCAGCTCCGGTGCTGTGTAAACATTGAGATACGCGGATACGCTGTGCTGAGCTCTAGCTGGCGTCGTCATTGGACAACGTCACTGTGACATCCACCTTCCTGATTCGCTGGCGTTGGTCAAAATGCCATGTATACACCTTAATTCGGCTGAAATTGAACCGAACTTGATTTCTCGGAATCGAGCTACACGACCTAGTTTATGCGATTTCTGCCGAGCTACTTTGTGCATGTATACCCTATCGAGCTAGTTGTCGAGCTACTTCCGGAAGTGACGAGTGACGAGACCACAAGCGGGAAACACAACAGCCTCGGTCGGCATGACAACAGTAGTAGCGAGCAGCAGAAAAGGTCAGGAGGAACAAACGAAGAAGAGAAAATGGCGATGTAGAGCTCTCTGAAGTGTGGGTGGAGCACAGAGGACGGCAGGACAAAGCTTCTGGTACTAATAGGCTTTTTATTGTCAGACTTTTCAGTTTAACAGCCTACTTTTATTCTTGAGAGAAAAACACACACACACACGCGCGCTGTGTTCTAGTCCCGGGATGAGCTCTCCCCTCTGCTCTCCCTCTGCCTCCTTAAATAGGGCGCGGTTACTGGGAAGACACACAAACACAGGTTAATTACCATCAGGTGAAGTGATTCTGCCACTCACCTTCCCTGGCTCCGCCCTCCCGTCACAGACCGGCACTTGACCACGCCCCCGCTGCCACAGGCAAGCAGAAACGTGCACTTCTGGAGCAATGAGGAGACAGAGTTCATGCTCATTCAGCTTAAGGAGTTGAATATATTAAAATTCATGGACGGGAGAAAAACGCGCAATGGAGAACATGGAACTGATAACTTTGTTTACACTCTTGAATAGCTCTTCTTCATGACGACAACCGGAAGTGTACCAACATGATGGGGCGTGTTGCGCCACCTGTGGCTCGGGTGCCCAATGCACCTCACACAATAGCCCGATTTCATTGTGTGCATGTAGGATTGGATTTCTCTGGCACCCTGCTGGGACCTTCAGCTCGATTACCGACAGCAGCTTGATTTGGATGTGCATGTAAACGTAGTGACTGACAAAAGAGGTGAAAGCAGATAAGAGGAGCTATGCTGAAAGGATCCAAAACAGCCTTTCAGCCAACGATCCGGCGTCAGTGTGGAGAGGCCTGAAGAACATCACCAACTACAGGAGACCATCCCCCAACACTGCAATGAACCATCAACTGGCTGACGAGTTGAAGGTGTTTTACTGCAGATTTGACACATTCACACCTCTCCCCCCCTCAGACATTAAAGACCCATTTACACCCTCTGCTATTCTGCCTCCTCTCGCCTCTGACCCCACACCAGCACTCAAGATCTGTGAAGAGGATGTTTGTCAGCTTTTTCACAGACAAAAGGTCAGGAAGGCACCCGGCCCAGACGGTGTGTCACCCTCCTGTCTGAAGGTCTGTGCTGATCAGCTGGACCCCATCTTCACCCAGATCTTCAATAGATCCCTGGAGCTGTGTGAAGTCCCCTCATGCTTCAAACGCGCCACAATAATCCCAGTTCCCAAGAAAACCACCATCACAGGACTGAATGACTACAGGCCTGCAGCCCTCACATCTGTAGTCATGAAGTCCTTTGAGGCTACGTTTACACTAGACCGTATCTGTCTCGTTTTCTTCGCGGATGCACTGTCCGTTTACATTAAACCGCGTAGAAACGCCTGGAAACGGGAATCCGCCAGCGTCCACGTATTCAATCCAGATCGTGTCAGCTCCGGTGCTGTGTAAACATTCAAAATACGCGGATACGCTGTGCTGAGCTCTAGCTGGCGTCGTCATTGGACAACGTCACTGTGACATCCACCTTCCTGATTCGCTGGCGCTGGTCATGTGACGCGACTGCTGAAAAACGGCGCGGACTTCCGCCTTGTATCACCTTTCATTAAAGAGTATAAAAGTATGAAAATACTGCAAATACTGATGCAAACACTGCCCATTGTGTAGTTATGATTGTCTTTAGGCTTGCCATCCTTCCACTTGCAAGTAGTAAGTGATATGCGCTGGGATCTCACACACAGCGGCTCAGTCCCGAATCACAGCTTGTGCACTTCACTCGCGCGCTCTGTGAGCTGCGCAGGGCCGGAGTGCGCACCCTCCAGAGGGCACTCGCTGTTCAGGGCGGAGTGATTTGGAGCGCAGGATGCCTGCGGAGCCGAGCGTATCCGCGTATTGGCATTGCTGTGTGCACGGCTAACGGTTTTAGTGTAAACACGAATCGTTTTAAGAACGTTAATCTGATGATCCGCTGATTCGACGTAATGTAAACGTAGCCTGAGAGACTGGTGTTGTCACACCTGAAGGACATCACAGACCCCCTGCTGGACTCCCTGCAGTTTGCCTACTGGGCAAACAGGTCAGCAGATGATGCAATCAATATGGGACTGCCCTACATCCTGCAACACCTTGACTCTGCAGGGACGTATGCCAGGATCCTGTTCGTGGACTTCAGTTCGACGTTTGTAGTTTATCTTGAATAAACTTGAAACTGGTTGTTTATTAACATATCAAGTGACTAACATCAAGAACATTACTTGCTCTGGTTCCCGCTGACATTGTATAATGAAATCTTGCGAGCTAGTCTTGCGATACATGAGTCTAAACACTTCATAACAAAACAGCACAGCTGTCTACATCTCCCTTCTTTAGCTGTGCCTCCAACTGGAGTTAATTTACATCCATTACTTAAAAAAATATATACATACCACATTAAATGAAAATTTACCTGCTTTCACTTGAAAGAGATATACTGTATGGTGTGTCCATCTGAACCTATAACTTGGACAGTTCCAAAATTTGCAACACAACAGATACTAAATAAAAAACATTTAGATATCTTTTAAGGTGTTTTTTTTCTTTCTTCTTACATTTCATCTAACTTATATACTTTCTGTTTGGTTTAGATACTCTGCCAAACCTGGTGAGATACCCAGAAGTGGTGGATTGAGCTGGGCCTTCAGCCTGCACCTTCATGTGGTGCTCCAACACCTTGCTGGGAGTCTTTTCTTGACTCAGTTCATTATGGCACGACTCTGGCACTGCCTTTTCAGAATTTTCAGGCAGTGATGTTTTGTTGATCAGCAGCTCAGGTGTGTGCTGTGACAGGTCCAGTTCCTCTGTATGTGAAGGTTTTGGCTCCTTAACAGGCAAGACGTGGCGTCTGTTTCATCGGTACTCCTTTCCTTCAGACTCAATGATGTATGAACGTGGTTCAGTGCACTTCTTCCTCGCGATCCCCAGTTTGTCATACCCCTTTGTTGTTTGTAGTCTAACCACCTGGTTTGGTGTGAGGGGTGTCAGTGGCTTGCTGGTTCTGTCGTAGTAGTGTTTGTGTTGTGCACCTCTTTTGCAGCTGTGCCTTGACCTTGGTGGTGGCCTTTGCTGTTGGTCTCAGCAGCTGTTTGCAGATGGGCAGGGTTGTTCTGGTGCGTCGGAACAGTAATCTTTGTGCTGGTGATCCAAGGACCATGTCATGGGGTGTATTCCGCATTGCTAGCAGATTCAGGTAGAAGTCAGTTCCATCTCGCTCTGTGGTCTCCAGCAGCTTCTTTGCGCTCCTCACAGCCCTCTCACTGAGCCCATTGGACTGCGGGTACTCTGGGCTGCTTGTCACCAGCTGAAAGTCCCATGCTTCTGCGAATTCCTGAAGTGCTTGGCTAGTGAACTGGGTGCCACTGTCGGTGTATAACTTCAGTGGTATGCCATGTACGGAAAAGTGGTGCTTCAGCTTATTTATGACAGTCTTGCAGGATAGGCTGTTGAGCTGGTCAATTTCAAACCACCCGGAGTATGAGTCGACGAGCACCAGGTAATGATGGCTTTTCCATTCAAAGATGTCGGTGGCAACGATAGACCATGGTAGGTCAGGGACTGTGTGCAGTTTTAATGGTTCCTTTTGTTGGTGTGGTTTCAAGCTGTTACACATGCTGCATGATGAAATAGCAGTCTCTATGTCCCCATTCACTGATGGCCAGAAGACACTTTCTCTTGCCCTTTTCTTTGTTGACTCTATCCCTGGGTGTCCTGTGTGTAGCACACGAAGGTATTCGGACTGCAGAGAGTAAGGCACAACAGCTCTGTTTCCTTTCATGATGATTTCATTCTCCACAAGCAGCTCATCATGGAAGTTGAAGAATGGTCTCACCTCAATGGGTACACTGCTTACATGTCTCGGCCAGCCATTCCGAATGCAGTTGGTGACCTTCTGGAGGACACTGTCAGATGCTGTGTGCTTGCGAAGTTCTTCAAGGCGCCGTGGAGATATCATTTGTAGGGCCAATACCTCAAACTCTGGATTTTCGGCATGTTGCGGGCTGACGTTGCACTGTGGTGCGCGAGAGAGGGTGTCAGCCAGGTAGAGATGTTTGCCTTTTTTGTAGGTGAATGTTAGGCTGAACTTCTGCAACTGCAACATCATGCGCTGTAAGCACGCTGGGACTGTGTGGAATGGTTTGTTGTGGATGGTGACAAGAGGCTGATGGTCAGTCTCAATCATGACAGGCTTGCCGTAGATATAGTCATAGAAGCGGTGACTGCACTACTGCAAGTAGTTCCTTTTCTATTTGTGCATATCTTGTCTCCGTCTGTGTCAATGTGCATGACGCGTATGCTATCGGATTTCCGTCCTGGAGGCACGCAGCTCCAAGGCCATGTTGGGAGGCATCACAGGTGAGCGTTACGGGCTTTTCTGTTAGGACTAGGACTGTTTTGGCCTCTAGAGGCCGCTGTTATTTCCTTTTCATGTCGTGTTTATTTTGGCCTCTAGAGGCCGCCACTGTTCCTGTGTTTTGTGTTTGTGTTAATTGCCTAATTATCTTCACCTGTGTCCTTAATTAGTTTGTCTATTTATACCCCTGAGTTCAGTCCTCTTGTCACGGAGTCTTTGTGCTGTTATGTTTATCTCCAGTTTCCTTTGTACTGTGTTTTTTGATCTTCTTAGCTTTTGTATTTTTGCACTTTGCTTTTCTTTTGGATTATACTCTTTGGTTGTTTTTTTTTTGTCTTTTGTTTTGCCCTGTATATAGTGTATATAGTTTAAATAAACCTTTTGATTATTTTTCTACTTCCGCCTCACGCCTCTGCATTTGAGTCATCCCCCTGGTGGCCTAGTGGGGGTTTGCTGGATTATCACACCAACGAACCAGGTTCGAATCCCAGCAAAACCCTAACAGAAAGACTCCGTCATGACCGACTCAGCAGAGGCTGCTTCAACTGTCTACCCGGCCAACCTTCAGGGAATTATGGCAGCTTTGACACGCTTTGGAGCGACCATGGACGCTCATGGACGTACGCTCACCAGCCAACGTGAGGCCCTCGCTCGCCACGAGGAACTGCTTCAGCAAATTGGGAAAACCTTGGCACAGCTGACATCTCTGCCTGCATCTCCTGCTCCTGATCCAGTTCCTGCTCCTGATCCAGCTCCCACTCCTGCTCCAGTGCCTCCTGCAATGCTGCCTTCTTCACCTCGCGAACCCAGCCTTCCTGCACCACAGAGGTATGACGGCAAGCACAGTGAGTGCCGAGAGTTCCTTACCCAGTGTCAACTCACCTTTGAGCTTCAGCCTACCACCTACACTACAGATCGCCGCAAGATTGCCTTTGTGATCACCTTATTAGCTGGTAAGGCGCGAGCCTGGGCTACTGCTATCTGGCAAAGACAGGGACCTGAGTGCTTTGATTTCCAGCTGTTTTCTGAAGAGATGCTTCGGGTCTTCGATCAGGCAGACATCAGTACCGACGCAGCCCGAAAGCTCATGTCCATCCGGCAAGGAGGAAGCGTCGCAGATTACGCCATCTCGTTCCGAACACTCGCAGCAGTAAGTGGATGGAACAAGACTGCCCTGGTGTCAGCCTTCCACCATGGTCTGTCTGACCCCATCAAGGACGGTCTGGCCTCTATTGGATGCCCAAGTGACCTCGAAACCCTCATCTCACATGCTATTCGTCTGGACAACAGGATGAGAGAACGCCACCAAGCCTTGAGCCCCCCCAGCCTCCCTACCTCTACCAGTGACTGTCCAGAACCCATGCAAGTGGGTCGTACTCGCCTCTCCGCATCTGAGAGGGAGCGCAGAAGGAGGGACAAGTGCTGCATCTACTGTGGCAAGCCTGGTCACTTCCGAGCATCATGTCCCGAACTCTTGGGAAAAGGACCGCCCCGTCCAGCCGAGGGAGGGTTGTGACGGGGCCTACCCTCTCTCCCGGACTCCCTGGCCAAGGAATCTACATCCCGGTCTCCATCTCCTGGGGTGAGTCTGTCCACTCTTGTCAAGCTTTGATAGACTCAGGGGCGGCTGGGAACTTTATGGATATTCACTTCGCCCAAAGCATCAATATTCCGACTGCACCTCTTGAAGTCCCACTGTCTGTGTCTGCCCTCGATGGCCAAGCGTTAGGTGATGGAAGAGTCACCCAAGTTACTTCTCCAGTTTTCCTCCAGTCTCAAGGTCACAAGGAAGAAATATCCCTGCACCTGATTCCTTCACCTGAGTTCCCAGTTATTCTAGGCCTTCCTTGGCTTACTCGCCACAACCCTCGCATAGACTGGGTAACAAGCCAGGTTGTGGAATGGGGCCCTGCATGCCATGCCTCTTGTCTGCTCTCTAGCTCTCCTGTGTCTCCTGCCGAGCCCCCTGATCTCACCGAGTTATCTCAAGTTCCCACAGAGTACTGGGATCTCAAGGAGGTATTCAGCAAGAGCAGGGCCGCCGTTCTTCCTCCGCACCGGGCCTACGACTGTGCCATCGACTTGCTCCCTGGGACTACCCCTCCTCGTGGCAGACTGTTTTCACTCTCTCAGCCAGAACGCAAGGCCATGGAGGAATACCTCAAAGATGCCCTGGTCTCTGGGTTTATTCGACCCTCCACTTCACCTGCTGGAGCCGGCTTCTTCTTTGACGGCAAGAAGGATGGGGGGCTCCGACCATGTATTGATTACAGGGGCCTGAATAAGATCACTGTGCACAACCGATATCCCCTTCCGCTGATGTCCACAGCTTTCGACCTGCTCCAAGGCGCCACCGTCTTCACCAAGTTGGACCTACGGAACGCATACCACCTCATCCGTATCCGACAGGGAGACGAGTGGAAGACTGCCTTTAACACCCCGTCTGGGCACTACGAATACCAGGTGATGCCCTTCGGACTCACCAACGCACCAGCTGTTTTTCAGGCCCTAATCAACGACGTCTTAAGGGACATGATTAACCTATACGTTTTTGTCTACCTCGACGACATCCTTATCTTTTCCAAGACCGTGCAGGAGCACCGCCACCATGTCCGCCAGGTTCTCCAGAGGCTGCTACAGAACAATCTGTTCGCCAAGGCCCAGAAATGCGAATTTCATGTTCCCGAGGTCTCCTTTCTGGGATTTATTGTACGGACAGGCCAACTCCAAATGGACCCTGCCAAGACCCTGGCCGTCCGGGATTGGCCTACTCCCAAGTCCGTTAAGGAGGTTCAGCGGTTCTTAGGATTCGCTAACTTCTACCGCAAGTTCATCAGGAACTTCAGTTCTGTGGCAGCACCCATGTCTGACCTCACCAAAGGGACAGGTGGATCTTATGGCTGGTCTCCTCAGGCAGAAAAGGCGTTCAAAGACCTCAAGGACCGCTTCTGCACGGCACCCATTCTGGTTCTCCCGGACACCTCCCAACCATTCATCGTGGAGGTGGACGCCTCGGACAGTGGTGTCGGCGCGGTGCTCTCTCAACGTTCGGAAGGAAAGCTGCACCCCTGCGCTTACTTCTCCCACCGCCTGAGTCCTGCTGAGTCCCGGTACGATGTGGGGGATCGAGAACTGCTAGCGGTCAAACTGGCCCTTGAGGAGTGGAGGCACTGGCTGGAGGGAGCACAACATCCATTCCTGGTTTGGACTGACCACAAGAACCTGGAGTACCTCCAGCAAGCCAAGAGACTGAACCCTCGACAGGCTAGGTGGGCCCTGTTTTTCAGTCGGTTTGACTTCACCCTCTCATACCGCCCCGGCTCCAAGAACACCAAACCTGACGCACTGTCCAGACTGTTCTCTGCCACTAACAGGGAGAATGAAGTCGGGCCTATTATCCCTGTGTCCCGGATTGTGGCCCCTGTCCGCTGGGGTATTGAGGAGGCTGTCCGACGAGCCCAACGCCAGGACCCCGGTCCTGGGACGGGGCCACCAGGCCTCTTGTACGTCCCACATCAAGCCCGGGCCAAGGTTCTCCAGTGGGGTCACTCTTCCCCTCTCACCGCCCACCCGGGAGCTCGGAGGACCCTGGACTTCCTGAAAAGACGCTTCTGGTGGCCTAACATGGAGAAGGAAGTAAGGTCATTTGTCCTGTCCTGTGAGGTTTGCACCAGAACCAAGAACCCACGACAGCGTCCCCAGGGTCTCCTGCATCCTCTGACCATTCCCCGGCGTCCCTGGTCCCACGTGGCAGTCGACTTTATCACGGGTCTCCCTGAGTCACAAGGTAACACGGTCATTTTGGTCTTAGTTGACAGATTCTCCAAGGCCTGCCGCTTCATACCACTGTGCAAACTCCCCTCTGCTCTTGAAACTGCGAAACTTTTGTTTAATCATGTCTTCCGAGTCTTTGGTCTTCCACAGGACATCGTCTCAGACCGAGGGCCCCAGTTCTCCTCCCGAGTGTGGCACGGGTTCTGCAAGGTCATCGGAGCCACTGCCAGCCTCTCCTCTGGGTTTCACCCACAGTCCAATGGTCAGACGGAGAGGCTCAACCAGGACCTGGAAACCACCCTGCGAGGCCTGGCTATGGATAACCCAACATCGTGGAGCACCTGGCTGCCATGGGCGGAGTACGCCCACAACACCCTGCAGTCATCGGCCACCAAGCTGTCGCCATTCCAGTGCCAATTCGGGTTCCAGCCACCTCTGTTCCCGGACCAGGAGGAGGACGCGGGGGTGCCCTCGGTCAACCAATATGTGAGACGGTGTCGCAAGACCTGGAGCAAGGTCAGGAAGACCCTCATACAGACCTCCAGAACCAACCAGACTCAGGCCAACCGCCATAGAAGACCTGCACACGCTTTCCGCCCTGGGCAGCGTGTTTGGCTGTCCACTAAGGACCTTCCACTGCGGGTGGAGAACCGCAAGCTTGCTCCTCGCTACATTGGCCCCTTCAAGGTGGTGCGCAGGGTGAACCCTGTCTCCTACCGGCTCCAGTTGCCCCGGACTCTGAGGATCAACCCCACTTTCCATGTTTCCCTGTTACGGCCCGTACTGACGTCTACGTATGCCCCTGCCCCTAGGAACCCCCCACCCCCCCGCATCTTCCAGGGGCAGACTGTGTTCACTGTGAATCGCCTGCTTGACTCCCGCCGGGTCCGCGGCGGGTTGCAATATCTGGTGGACTGGGAGGGCTATGGTCCTGAGGAGCGCTGCTGGGTTCCTGCTCGGGATGTCCTTGATAAAGAACTATGTCGGGACTTCCATTCGGCCCATCCGGATCGCCCTGGGAACGTCAGGAGACGCTCCTAGAGGGGGGGGTCCTGTTAGGACTAGGACTGTTTTGGCCTCTAGAGGCCGCTGTTATTTCCTTTTCATGTCGTGTTTATTTTGGCCTCTAGAGGCCGCCACTGTTCCTGTGTTTTGTGTTTGTGTTAATTGCCTAATTATCTTCACCTGTGTCCTTAATTAGTTTGTCTATTTATACCCCTGAGTTCAGTCCTCTTGTCACGGAGTCTTTGTGCTGTTATGTTTATCTCCAGTTTCCTTTGTACTGTGTTTTTTGATCTTCTTAGCTTTTGTATTTTTGCACTTTGCTTTTCTTTTGGATTATACTCTTTGGTTGTTTTTTTTTTTGTCTTTTGTTTTGCCCTGTATATAGTGTATATAGTTTAAATAAACCTTTTGATTCTTTTTCTACTTCCGCCTCACGCCTCTGCATTTGAGTCATCCCCCTGGTGGCCTAGTGGGGGTTTGCTGGATTATCACACCAACGAACCAGGTTCGAATCCCAGCAAAACCCTAACACTTTTCCACGTTGTAGTAGGGAAGCACAGGTGGGCTGGTGATGCATGCCTTCAGCTTGGTGAATGCCTTCTGCTGATGCTCTGTCCAGCTCCACAGGACGTCCTTGTGTAGCAGTTGTTGCAGAGGTGATGTCAGCTCGCTCAGGTTTGGGATGAATTTCCCTAAGTAGTTGATCATTCCTAGAAAGCGTTGAAGAGCCATTTTGTCTTCTGGAGGTGGCATATCACTGATCGCTTTGATTTTCTTGGGATCTGCTTTGAGACCTTTGTCAGTGAACGTGTGACCAACGTAGTTCACCTCCTTGAGCCCGAATTTGCATTTTTTTGGGTTCAGTCTGAGTTTCACGTGTCTGGCACGATCCATCACCTTTTGCAAGTTTGCCTCGTGTTCCTCAGGTCCTTTGCCACCCAGGATGATGTCGTCCACGATAATGGCACATGGATATCCGGCAAATATTTGTTCCATAGCCCTTTGAAAAACTTCTGATGCCATGCTGATGCCAAATGGCATTTTCAGGAATTTGAATCTGCCATAGGGAGTTGTGAATGTGGTGTGAAGAGATGAGGCCTCATCCAGTCTGACTTGCCAGAATGAGCTCTTTGCATCCAGAACAGAGAAAATGGTGGCACCTGACATCTGGGCTGCCACCTTCTCCACTGTGCACATTGGATGATGCGGAAGCATTAGGGCCTGGTTCAGGTTCCTGGGATCAATGCAAATGCGAACATCCCCTGTTTCCTTCTTATGTGTGGCCACCATGTTGGACACCCATTCTGTGGGCTCATCCACTGGTTCGATTACCCTTAAGGCTTGCATCCTTTGGAGCGCTTGCTTTAGTTTTTTCTGCATTGCCGCTGGAACGCGGCGCGGAGGGCTGAAAACTGGTGTCACATTTGGATCCACTTTCATTGAGTAAGTCACAGGTAAGTCACCCAGTTCATCTGCGAATAGATCTGCATAATCTTGAAATATTTTCTGTGACAGTGTTTGATCCTGAACAGTGTCAATGTGGTGTACTTCACTGCTGAAAGTGACGAGTTTCATTTTCAGGCTGTCCTGTAAGCCCAAGATGGACTGCACATTTTCACTCACTACTTGAAATTGGAGACTGTATTGTATGCCGTTCAGTCTGCACTGTAGTGTCACTGTGGCAACTGGTTTAATCAGAGATCCACCAAATGCTACGAGTTTGATTTGTTTGATTGGCTTGCACAGTTCTTCGTTTTGTTTTACCTGTTCGTATGTGTATAAAGAGATGACGTTGCATTTTGCCCCTGTATCAACTTTTAATTTCAGGTTTTTGTCATTTACTGATACGAAACAATGTCCTTCGTTTTCATGAAAATCATTGTTTTTACCTTGCTCATCATGTAGGGATAAGCCATCAATGGTGAATGTCTCCTCGCTGCAAGCTTCAGAATCCGATTCGGCGTAGAGCTGATGTACCTGTTTACTTGTTGTGCTTGATTTAGCAGATCTGCATACACTTTTGAAGTGGTTCAGTTTGCCACAGTGGTGACATTGCTGGCTTAAAGCTGGGCACTGATCATGCTTTGCTTGATGTGTTCCACCACAATTTCTGCAGTTGGCAATTGTTGAGTTGTCTTGTTTTGTTGAGCGTTTTGTCTGTCTGTTGAATCCTCTGTGTTTTACTTGTACGACGTCTACACTGGCAGTTGCTGCATTTTTTTGGACAGAGAGGGCTTTGGTGTGCTTTTCTGTGAGTTCACTGATTTGACAGATGCGTACAGCTTTGGAAAGTATGAGGTCGGTCTCTTTCAACAATGTGCGTCTGACGGTGTCACTACTGATTCCGCAGACCAGCCTGTCACATATTAGCTCGTCTTCTAATGCACCAAAGTTGCAATTTTTAGCTTGATTTCTCAATGTACTCACATATGCCTCAATCGTCTCGCCTGGCTTTTGATTTCTGGTGTTGAAGTTGTGCCTCTCCATTATCACGTTTGTTTCGGGGTTGCATATTTCTTTGAATTTTCTTTTAAGTCATTCGGGATCTTCCCTAGACTCCGCTGGTCTAATCACCTTGTTTTCGTCATTCCGGACTGCGGGTGCATATGTGAATGTCCGCTCCCTCTCTATGGCCTCGGGACCCGCAAGATTAAGGAGTATGTAGGCTCTGGTCCTGGCTGGTTTGTCGCTATGAGCAGCAGCAATAAAGATGTCATATTCGCGTTCAAACCTGCGCCAGTGCTCTGCTACGTTCCCGTCAAAGATAAGGGGGTCCGGGCGTCTGAAGCCGTCCGCCATAGTAGCATGCTATTGCTAGGTAGTTGGGTAGCCTACCGTCGTGCGATTTCTTGGATACAAAGCTGTCTGCGATTACGACGTGTGTTCATACCAGATAACCCACTTCTGACACCATGTAGTTTATCTTGAATGTCACGAGGAGATTAAGAGTTGAATCAAACTGGTTGTTTATTAACATATCAAGTGACTAACATCAAGAACATTACTTGCTCTGGTTCCCGCTGACATTGTATAATGAGATCTCGCGAGCTAGTCTCGCGATACATGAGTCTAAACACTTCATAACAAAACAGCACAGCTGTCTACAACGTTCAACACCATTGTTCCAGATATCCTTCACACCAAGCTCACCCAGCTCACTGTGCCCTCCTCCACCTGTCAGTGGATTATAAACTTCCTGACTGACAGGAAGCAGCAGGTGAGGCTGGGGAGCATCACATCCAGCACCCGGACTATCAGCACTGGCGCCCCCCCAGGGGTGCATGCTCTCCCCACTGCTCTTCTCCCTTTACACCAACGACTGCACCTCAAGAGACCCATCTGTTAAACTCCTGAAATTTGCAGATGACACAACGGTCATCGGCCTCATCCGAGACGGTGACAAGTGTGCATACAGACGGGAGGTTGAACGGCTGGTCTGTTGGTGCGGTCAGAACTGTGGAGATGACCATGGACTTTAGGAGGAGCCCCCCCACCCTGCCGCCTATCACCATCACCAACAACATCGTGACTGCTGTTGAAACCTTCAGGTTTCTGGGTTCCACAATCTCCTGGGACCTGAAGTGGGAGACCAACACAGTCACCATCACCAAAAAGGCCCAGCAGAGGTTGTACTTTCTGCGCCAGCTCAGGAAGCTCAACCTGTCTAAGGAGCTGCTGACACAATTCTACTCTGCCATCATTCAGTCTGTTCTCTGCTCTTCCATCACTGTTTGGTTTGGATCGGTCACCAAACAGGACAAGAACAGACTGCAATGGACAATAAGGTCTGCAGAGAAAATTATTGGTGTCAGCCTGCCCTCCATCCAAGACCTGTACCTGTCCAGAGTCAGGAAACAGGCAAGTAACATCTCTGCAGATCCATCACACCCTGGTCACAAATTGTTTAAACTTCTCCCCTCTGAGAGACGCTACAGATCACTGTACGCAAAAACAACCAGACACAAGAACAGTTTTTTTTCTCAGGCTGTCTCTGTGATGAATAGCTAAAACCGGACTCAAATATCAGTAACATCAACTGTAATATCTGCACACTCATACCGTTATTCTGTGCACACTGTATATTTATATTTACTAACTCATCCTTGCACTATGCTGTCTATACATATATTTACCCTTCTACATGTACATCGCTTTTTGTTTTTGTCTATGCTTTTTATCTGTTTGTACTAAGAGAGCTAAGTGAAACCGGAGTCAAATTCCTTGTGTGTGTTCACATACCGTACCTGGCAAATAAAGATTTTATTATTATTATTATTATTATTATTATGTTAACCTAACCGCATGTCTTTGGACTGTGGGGGAAACCAGAGCACCCGGAGGAAACCCACGCATGCAAAAGAACATGCAAACTCCACACAGAAAGGCTCTCATCAGCCACTGGGCTCAAACCCAGAACCTTCTTGGCATGAGGCAACAGTGCTAACCACTACACCACTGTGCAAAACCAAAAAGTACAGTAACTTAAACACAGCTGTGATGGTTTGTATAGTATTTCAGGGCAGCATGGTGGTGCAATGGTTAGCACCATTGCCTCACAGCAAGAAGGTTCGGGGTTTGAGCCCAGTGGCCAGTAGGAGTCTTTCTGTGTGGAGTTTGCATGTTCTTCCCATGTCTGCATGGGTTTTCCCCAGAGGTTAACTGACTATTCTAAATTGTCCATGACCATAAGCAGTGCAGCAGAGGAATGGCTAGCTGGCTGTACTTACTTAGCTAAGAAACCCTAGGAAAGGGATCCAAACCCATTGCAGATTTAACCATTGCAATTCCAGTTTTCACTTCTTTCTGAATTGTTCCATCTGCTGATATCAAACTTCCAAGATATCTGAAGTGCTCTCCTTCTTCCAGCCTCTCATTTTCCAAAGTTATATTCAAAAGTTTTTGTCTCTTCTTACTTATGTGCTGTACCTTTGTTTTTCAAATGTTGATCTTCATTCCCATATCCTTCGCTGTCTCATTAAGTTTGTTGATCATTCTGTTCAATCCTTCCTCTGTGATGTTTCATCTGCAAACCTGATTGATTTCACGTAATTTCTACCAACTTTCATTTCAGTGTCCAAAGAGCCCAAGGAGTTTTTGATAAAGATCCATCCCTCCATTATCCGTAACCGCATATTCTGTGCAGGGTTGCGGGCAAGCTGGAGCCTATTCCAGCTGACTATGGACGAGAGGCGGGGTACACCCTGGACAAGTCGCCAGATCATCACAGGGCTGACACATAGACACAGACAACCATTCACACTCACACCTATGGTCAATTTAGAGCCATCAATTAGCCGAACCTGCATGTCTTTGGGCTGTGGGGGAAACCGGAGCACCCGGAGGAAACCCACACAGACAAGGGGAGAACATGCAAACTCCACACAGAAAGGCCCCCATCAGCCACTGGGCTCGAACCCAGAGCCTTCTTGCTGTGAGGCAACAGTGCTAACCACTACACCACTGTGCTACCCAGTTTTTGATAAACATTTCAGCATATATAATAAATAATAATGGAGATAGCGGATATCCCTATATACTATTTAATAATAACTAAAAGCTATAAAAACACCTCTTTTCCGAATAATTTGGTTAAAGCTAGAAAGTTCAAGCGCTAGAAAAGCATGTACCGGTAGGAGCGAAAGACTTATGCTTCCACAGTACTCTTGTTTTTACATGTGATGTCATCAATATTACATGGTGTATGCACAAACAAACAACAAGCAAACAAATAACAAAAAAGTTCATCTTACCAACAAATAAGCAATAAACCACCACACAAATAAATATACATCAAAACAAATACTAAAGCACCAAAGAAATGGATATAAATGTACATAAATATAAATAAACAAATTTTAAAAATGATCAAACAAACAAATCAGTAAATATAAACCAAGAAGTAAATAGTAAACCACCAAGCAAGTAAGCAAATAAATAAACAAACAAATAAATATAAACCATGAACAAACAAACATACATACAAACAAATCAATCACCAAACAGATACACAAAATGCTTTGTAAATAATGATGGTACTTTTTTTTATTTTTAAACTCAGAAATGAGGGAGGGTGAAAATGTTTCTTGGATCGTGTACAGTCTAGTGATGAAGGAAGCATTTAGATGTAAAACAGGGCTGAATGGAGGCATGAGGCTCATGGCAGAGACGAGACCATCCCCAGTACTGAGCAGCCTGCTGACACATTCAGAGTGCCAGCTTCTGTCCTAACACAAGAAAAGTATTTCACACAGTGAGCCATTCCACACACTGGCACACTGCTCTCAAAACACACACACACACACACACACGCACACGGGAAATAAAGGCCTCTTTATAGATCCCTCCCTTCCAGAAACATAGTGTTGCTTCTCTCGTTTTGTGAAAATGCTCATCAATCAAAGTTACTCTTTTTGCTCAATCTTATGATGGTTTTTGAAAAACCCTGCAGGATCTGGCAACCCTGTATCCTCCATCCATCCATCCATACATACATGATCAAATGCAGCATTATAACATACAGTGAATAATCTAAAATCATAAACATCCTCATGTGATAACGAGAACACAATTGTTCACGACTAAGAGGAATAAGGAAGAAAAAACTAAAAACTGAGCAAATTCAAGCAACTTGATCTGAAGAAACAAATTGTCCAAGCAGTTATTTATAAATGTTCTCAGATCTTGCTCACATCTATTCATCTATCTGTACAGCGAACCGCCACGACAGTAGTATATATAGCAAATAAATGGACACTTACAGGGTACGTGTCTGCATCCACGGCAGCCATGCTGATCTGTCAGAGAAGCCAATAGTCTTCAGATTCATCTGTTCTGTCTTGGATACTTAGTTTTCTCTGAAGCCTAAACAGTTTACAGCTCAACACTTACAGCAGGGCCCCTTGATGGAAACTCCCTCTTCACATTAAAATGCAGCTGGTGAAGCTGAGATGCCATCCTCCGAGCACGCCAACCTCCTGGCAGTGACTTTCTGCCAGGCTGTTTAGCAAACTTTCCAGAATAAGTGATAAAGGTTTTTATAGCACAGTGCTGCTGGATTCTCAGATCTGATCAGAATGATGGACGAAGATGAAAGGTGCCTTTTAGGATTAATAATATTCTTCAGTGGCATGCCATTTTTTAATTAATATAATTTTTTTGACAAATTGCTGTGACCTAAGAGGAATAAAGCTCTTCTGAATCAGCTTCAGATTGGTAAGAGTAACTCTACTTCATATTGGGCCACATCCCACCACCCTGTCATTGATTATTTTTCTATGAATATACACTCACTTTATTAGGTACACCTGGTGGCTAGTACCAGGTTGGACCCCCTTTTGCCTTCAGAACTGCCTCAATTCTTCATGGCATAGATTCAAGCCAAGAAGCCTTTGTCAAATGTCAAGCACAGACTTAAGCACACAGTGAAATTCCTCCTCTGCATTTAACCCATCTGAAGCAGCGAACACACACAAGTGAGCAATGAGCACACACACATACCCAGAGCAGTCAGCAGCTATGCTACAGTGCCCGGGGAGCAGTTGGGGGTTAGGTGCCTTGCTCAAGGGCACTTCAACCCAACCTCAGGCCATGGCCGCCCCATGTTAACCTAACCGCGGGTCTTTGGACTGTGGGGGAAACCAGAGCACCCGGAGGAAACCCACGCATGCAAAAGAACATGTAAACTCCACACAGAAAGGCTCTCGTCGGCCACTGGGCTCGAACCCAGAACCTTCTTGGCATGAGGCAACAGTGCTAACCACTACACCACCATGCAAAACCAAAAAGTACAGTAACTTAAACACAGCTATGATGGTTTGTATAGTATTTCAGGGCAGCATGGTGGTGCAATGGTTAGCACCATTGCCTCACAGCAAGAAGGTTCTGGGTTTGAGCCCAGTGGCCAGTAGAAGTCTTTCTGTGTGGAGTTTGCATGTTCTCCCCATGTCTGCGTGGGTTTTCCCCAGAGGTTAACTGACTATTCTAAATTGTCCATGACCAAAAGCGGTGCAGCAGAGGAATGGCTAGCTGGCTGTACTTACTTAGCTAAGAAACCCAAGGAAAGGGATCCAAACCCAGAACACACTGGATGGGTGAGGAAGAAGATAGTATTTCAATGCCTCGTAGAGGTTAATATCAGTTTGTGCTAATCAAGTTTATCGAGGTAAGCTGGAGCCTATCCCAACTGACTATGGGCGAGAGGTGGGGTACACCCTGGACAAGTTGCCAGGTCATTGCAGGGCTGTCACATAGAGACACACAACCATTCACACTCACATTCACACCTACAGTCAATTTAGAGTCACCAATTAGCCTAGCCTGCATGTCTTTGGACTGTGGGGGAAACCAGAGCACCCGGAGGAAACCCACGCATGCAAAAGAACATGCAAACTCCACACAGAAAGGCCCTCGTCGGCCACTGGGCTCGTACCCAGAACCTTCTTGACATGAGGCAATAGTGCTAACCACTACATCACCATGCAAAACCAAAAAGTACAGTAACTTAAACACAGCTATGATGGTTTGTATAGTATTTCAGGGCAGCATGGTGGTGCAATGGTTAGCACCATTGCCTCACAGCAAGAAGGTTCTGGGCTTGAGCCCAGTGGCCAGTAGGAGTCTTTCTGTGTGGAGTTTGCATGTTCTCCCCATGTCTGCGTGGGTTTTCCCTGGAGGTTAATGGCCCTTTTCCACTACCCTTTTTCAGCTCGCTTCAGCTCACTTCAGCCCGACACGGCTCGCGTTTCGACTACCAAAAACCAGCACGACTCAGCTCGCTTCAGCCCTGCTTAGCCCCTAAAACTCGCACCGTTTTGGAGTGGGGCTGAAGCGAGCCAAACCGTGCCGAGTGAGGCTGGGGGCGTGAGCAGACACTCCCCTGTGCACTGATTGGTGAGGAGGAGTGTCCTCACATGCCCACACACGCCCCGCGAGCGCGCTGGGATCTGTAAACACTGCAAACCCGGAAGGAGAAGAATTACGAATTACGAGAATTTCTGAAGCCTTATGCGCCTCCTCGCCTCATCTATACACTCTTGCCAGTATCTGTTGGCGTTGTCGGTGACAACAAGCCACAGCACCAAGACCAGCAACACTAACGACTCCATGTCCTCCATGTTTATTGTTTACTATTCGGGTCGTGAGACTACCGCTTAAAAGATCACTGAATCAGTGACATACAGAGCATCGTGGACAGTTCGCGGAGCGCAAGGCTCGTCGTATGCCCTTCAAATAATGCGCGCAGTAGGCTATTGATGTTTTATTATGAGCCATGTACAGTATGTCACCTAATGTTTTTTTGTTTCTGAGTTACATGTTCGTTTGAAGGACTTAATGTACAAAATAACATAGTTGCACCCCGTAGTGTTGAAATTGGTAAACACAGTGCATTCAGTGAGGTTTGCACCGCCCTCCTTTTATTTCTGACTCTTCCTGTCACCACTCTGAGCGCTCATTCGTATGCCCTTCAAATAATGTGCGCAGTATAGGCTATTGATGTTTTATTATGAGCCATGTACAGTATCCTAATGTTTTTTGTTTCTGAGTTACATGTTCGTTTGAAGGACTTGATGTACTAAATAACATAGTTGCACCCGGTAGTGTTGAAATTGGTAAACACCGCAGTTGCGGACATTTTGTAGCCTAAAATGATGTTATGATAAGCTTTAATAAAGGGCCCGGTCATTTGCCCCGCCCCCGGCCCGGCTCTGACTTGTTCCACCACTGTCACTGATGTCACTGTTTGCGCTGCTTAACGACATCACATGACGTCCACCCACTTTCGCTAACTCCACCCAATGTGTCCACCCACTTCCAGCCAGCACGGTTCAGCGCGGTTGTAGTCGAAATGCAACTCCAACAGCCCCGCTCAGCTCGACTCAGCTCGACTCGGCACGGCACGGCTCAGCCGCGTTTGTAGTGGAAAAGCGGCATAACTGACTATTCTAAATTGTCCATGACCAAAAGCAGTGCAGCGGAGGAATGGCTAGCTGGTTGTACTTACTTAGTTAAGAAACCCAAGGAAAGGGATCCAAACCCAGAACACACTAGATGGGTGAGGAAGAAGATAGTATTTCAGTGCCTCATGGAGGTTAACATCAGTTTGTGCTAATCAAGTTTATTGAGGCAACCACTTATGGCCCTTTTCCACTACCCTTTTTCAGCTCACTTCAGCTCGGTTCAGCTCACTTCAGCCCGACACGGCTCGCGTTTCGACTACCAAAAACCAGCACGACTCAGCTCGTTTCAGCCCTGCTTAGCCCCTAAAACTCGCACGGTTTTGGAGTGGGGCTGAAGCGAGCCAAGCCGTGCCGAGTGAGGCTGGGGGCGTGAGCAGACACTCCCCTGTGCACTGATTGGTGAGGAGGAGTGTCCTCACAGGCCCACACACGCCCCGCGAGCACGCTGGGATCTGTAAACACCGCAAACCCGGAAGAAGAAGAATTACGAATTGCGAGAATTTCTGAAGCCTTATGCGCCTCGCCTCATCTATACGCTCTTGCCAGTATCTGTCCGCGTTGTCGGTGACAACAAGCCACAGCACCAAAACCAGCAACACTAACGACTCCATGTCCTCCATGTTTATTGTTTACTATCCGGGTCGTGAGACTACCGCTGAAAAGATCACTGAATCACTGACATACAGAGCATCGTGGACAGTTCGCGGAGCGCAAGGCTCGTCGTATGCCCTTCAAATAATGCGCGCAGTAGGCTATTGATGTTTTATTATGAGCCATGTACAGTATGTCGCCGAATGTTTTTTTGTTTCTGAGTTACATGTTCGTTTGAAGGACTTAATGTACAAAATAACATAGTTGCACCCCGTAGTGTTGAAATTGGTAAACACAGTGCATTCAGTGAGGTTTGCACCGCCCTCCTTTTATTTCTGACTCTTCCTGTCACCACTCTGAGCGCTCATTCGTATGCCCTTCAAATAATGTGCGCAGTATAGGCTGTTGATGTTTTATTATGAGCCATGTACAGTATCCTAATGTTTTTTGTTTCTGAGTTACATGTTCGTTTGAAGGACTTGATGTACTAAATAACATATAGTTGCACCCGGTAGTGTTGAAATTGGTAAACACCGCAGCTGCGGACATTTTGTAGCCTAAAATGATGTTATGATAAGCTTTAATAAAGGGCCCGGTCATTTGCCCCGCCCCCGGCCCGGCTCTGACTTGTTCCGCCACTGTCACTGATGTCACTGTTTGCGCTGCTTAACGACATCACGTGACGTCCACCCACTTTCGCTAACTCCACCCAATGTGTCCACCCACTTCCAGCCAGCACGGTTCAGCGCGGTTGTAGTCGAAATGCAACTCCAACAGCCCCGCTCAGCTCGACTCAGCTCGACTCGGCACGGCACGGCTCGGCTCAGCCGCGTTTGTAGTGGAAAAGCGGCATTATTCTGTGCAGGGTTGCAGGCAAGCTGTAGCCTATCCCAACTGACTATGGGCGAAAGGCGGGGTACACCCTGGACAAGTCACCAGGTCATTGCAGGGCTGTCACATAGAGACACACAACCATTCACATTCACACCTACAGTCAATTTAGAGTCACCAATTAGCCTAGCCTGCATGTCTTTGGACTGTGGGGGAAACCAGAGCACCCGGAGGAAACCCACGCAGACACGGGGAGAACATGCAAACTCCACACAGAAAGGCCCCTGTCAGCCATTGGGCTTGAACTCAGAACCTTCTTGCTGTGAGGCAACAGTGCTAACCACTACATCACCTTCAACAAGGTGCTAGAAACATTCCCCAGAGATTTTGGTCCATAGTGACATAATAGCTTTACGTAGTTGCTGCAGATTTGTTGGCTGCACATCCATGATGCAGTTCCACCACATCCCAAAGGTGGATTGAGATCTGGTGACTGTGGAGGCCCATAGAACTCATTGTCATGTTCAAGAAACCAGTTTGAGATGATTTTAGCTTTGTGACATGGAGCCTTATCCTGCTGGAAGTAGCCATCAGAAGATGGGTATACTGTGGTCATAAAGAGATGGACATGGTCAGCACCAATACTCGGGTAGGCTGTGGTGTTTCAATGATGCTTAATTGGTACTAAGGGACCCAAAGTGTGCCAAGAAAATATCCCCCACACCATTACACCACCAGCAGCAGCCTGAACTGTTGATACAAGGCAAGATGGATCCATGTGTTCATGTTATTGACGCATGACGCATTCTGACCCTACCATCTGAATGAATCAGCAAAATACCTGGGAGTAAATATTCATCACAAACTGAACTGGAATAATCACATTAATCAAGTGGTGAGGAATGCCAATAACACTGGGGCCTTTCTCTCGAGAAACATCTACCACTGTCCATGTAAGACCAAGGACCTATACTATAACGCTCTTGTGAGGCTTCAGATGGAATATGCCAGCATAATATGGGATCCATTTATTGCCAACAACATTCACAGCCTGGAGATGGTTCAACACTGCGCAGCCAGATTCGTAACTGGTGACTTCCACCGTACCAGCAGCATCAGCAGCTGGAGTGGCAAACCCTACAAGAAAGAAGTGCTACAAGCAAAGCCATCGTGAAGTTTCACATAGTGATCAACTTAGTTGTGATCAATCACCACCTTCAAGAATGAGTTGCACAGCATAAAAATCTGCTAAACATCAAAGCCAGCATGTTTTGAATTGTAAATACAAATGATTTTAAGATTTTATTTTCTACCACACAAGAAAGGCTTGACTGCACCTCGCATCAGTTCAATAATACGCCGGAAGGTGGTCTGAACTGTATTAGAAGAAGAAGAAGAAGAAGAAGAAGAATGTCACAGCAGAAATTGAGATTCATCAGACCAGGCAATGTTTTTCCAATCTTCTATTGCCCAATTTTGGCGAGACTGTGAATTGTAGCCTCAGTTTCCTGTTCTTAGCTGACAGGAGTGGCACCCGGTGTGGTCTTCAGCTGCTATCAGGCTTGTAGTACTCGAGTCTGACTCATGCCCTAATTTTAAGGACTTGTGACTCGACTTGGACTTGATTACTGATGACTCGGACTTGAACTCGGACTCGTGCATTAACTGCATTCGGACTCGTAAATTGGAGACGAGGGCTCAGATTTTTTTCTTTATTTTTTGTAACATGCCATAATAATTTGGCATAAGATATTTAAATCTACATTAATTTTGTACTAATATCGTGCAAGAGTGTCACACCTGCACGCCTTGGCACATGCATCAGATAGACCCTCGGGCACGCTCTGGACAGCACGCATGCCAAGTCGCATAAACGACTCGCACCTGCACAGGATTAAGGCACAATCAGGGCACCTATATAAAAACTGTGAAAATGCACTTACTTTGCGAAGTATTGAGTTGTGTTGCTGACACATTACTGAGCCTTATTTCCTTGTTTGGTTTCCTGATCCCTGATTTCCTGTTTCTCATCTTTGATTCTGCCGAGTCTACGATAGCCTGTTTGTGTCTCGTTCGACCTGTTGCCTGTTTCACTGTTTTATGATTTTGCCTGCCATTCTGGATTGTTTACCGTCTTCACTTGTGTTAATAAACACACCTTCTGCACTTACATCCGTCTCCCAACCGTCTCTGACAGAATACTTCACACTCCCTGACAAAGAGAAGCACATTTACCTGTTCATACATCATGTTCAGGAACAAACTAATGTTAATGGCGTTAAAACAGCCACCGTCGAATGGTGCAGTTGGAGTCTTGTTCTCGGACTCGACTCAGATCACTAGTGGACTCGACTCGGACTTGACTCGAAATGTATCTCAGAATACATTTCAACACAATTGGATTGGATTGGTTTGTCCAGCACATTCTACAGATGCCCAGTCGGACTGAGATCTGGGGAATATGGAGTCCAAGTCAACACCTTTACCCATTCATGCTTTCTGGGGGATTAAAAACCAACTGAGTTTGGAGGTCTTCCATCACAATTTACAGGAATTAAAGGATCTGCTGCTAATGTCTTGCCAGATACCACAGCACACCTTCAGAGGTCTTGTAGAGTCCATGCCTTGATGGGTCAGAGCTGTTTTAGTGGCACAAGTGGGATCTACAAAATATTAGGCAAGTAGTTTTAATGCTATGGCCGATCAGTGTATATCCTGAGATAAATATTACAGAAATATATTCATAAATAACGCTACAGATTTGAATTTTTTTTTTGAAAATGCCTGGTTTACCAAGTTCTCCCACTGACCAATGCAATATTGTACTCTGAGTTTTGGAAAATTAAAGTAGCCAAGGATAGCTGAAAAAAATGTTATCTAAACCAAAGACAACATATATTTTACTTGGAATAAAATATGAATGGCGGCATGGTGGTGTAGTGGTTAGCGCTGTCGCCTCACAGCAAGAAGGTCCGGGTTCGAGCCCCATGGCCGGCGAGGGCCTTTCTGTGCGGAGTTTGCATGTTCTCCCCGTGTCCGCGTGGGTTTCCTCCGGGTGCTCCAGTTTCCCCCACAGTCCAAAGACATGCAGGTTAGGTTAACTGGTGACTCTAAATTGACCGTAGGTGTGAATGTGAGTGTGAATGGTTGTCTGTGTCTATGTGCCAGCCCTGTGATGACCTGGCGACTTGTCCAGGGTGTACCCCGCCTTTCGCCCGTAGTCAGCTGGGATAGGCTCCAGTTTGCCTGTGACCCTGTAGAACAGGATAAAGCGGCTAGAGATAATGAGATGAGATGAGATCAAATATGAATGGAAATAACTCACAATGGCCACCAAATGGACAGATTTTATGAGAAGAATTTTGGTTGTCTTTAAAGGAAATGTCTGGCAAATAAACAAATTGAACTAAAAGTCGGTCTTTATGTCTGTCCTTTATAAAAAAAAAAGCTGCATGTTGAATTTGTTCTTAACGATATAACCAGTAAAGTGATGAAAATAGACGGGACTATTTTTTGTCAGGGAAGCCGCCATAACTCCATCAGCCGTGATGTCATTTTCCACGAGCACAGTGGAGGTGGACAAGTGCATGCTATACTAGATTAGATAAAACTTTATTGATCCCTTTGGGAGGGTTCCCTCATGGAAATTAAGAATACTAGATGCTAAATACTACACTATAGTATAATATTATGGTCTAGCGTGACTTCTCAGGCAATTTGTTTGCATTTCTCCAGAAAAATTATGGCAAAGCAGGATTAGAAAAAGAATCAAAATAAAGTAGTGGCTAGTTTATTGCCTGTTTATTTAAAAATATATATATTTACCTGCTTATCTTCCATCCGTTTGATGCATGACATGGTATGCTGTCGTGCTGCCAGTGTTTTGTGGTGAAACAAAGTCGGGATTGCATCTGGCTTCAGTTGTCGTTTCTGCCTTGTGTCTCACTTCTTTCCAGTAATTTTTTTTCATACCAGTTCTCCACAAATCAGCAATCTTCTGTAAAATGCTCACTCCACAACTTGCTGCTTTTTCCAGGAGTAAAGTTTTTTCGCTTTACTTGATGAAGCTACTCGGCCAAATGTCTTGGATCCAGGATGGAATGAAGAAGACGTGTGGAATCCTACGTCACACAGCACCACCCTCATTTTCGTCTCCTAATACATCCATCCAATGTATCGGACTAATCCAGTACGGCCACGCCTGGGGAAATGGTCCAACGGACTGATGCTACAACTTTAACATGTTTTGTCAGCTAAAGTCCACATACGTTTTTTCATCTAGAACATCATGTATTAATGTATAATGATGACATTTTGTAATGCCAAAATTTCCTGGTTAATAGCTTTAAAGGAAAGCGGCGGAGCTGAGTAGCTATGTTCTGGTTCGGAGTTGAAGTTGTTTCAGGGCAAAAATTTTTTAAACACAGCTCCTACTGTAGGTTTAGAAACTTATGAGAAATTAATATTGCAGATCATAGTTTATGTATTTTTTTAAATGACATTATTATCACCAATCTAGAAATACTTTAAAAATACAAAGTGCATCTTTAAAGTCAGTACAACTGTTGGGAGGCTTATAATTACGCCCTGTATGATGTTCTATTGGCAGATAAATGTATTTCTTTCAGGCACTTATTCCTCTAAAAAAAAAAAGAAAATCAATTTCAAGGTTACAAAAATATATATACGGTAGAATGTCAAGAAAAAAAATATATTTTCTTCAAATAATTTAAAAAGAGAAAAATATTAGACATTGCTGAAATTCACAATTTTTTCAGTTGCTTCCACAAAAAAATAAGAAAAATAAAAATATAAAAAATAAAAATATTCTTTCACTTGCGAAGACAAGACTTTTTTGGACATAGAAAAAGTGAAAAAGAGACATGACCATATGTTTAAACATCATTTATTCACTTTAGATAATCTACAGATTACAACATCCCCATTAAATATCAATAATAATAATAATAATAGCAATACTAATAATATTGCATTTCTGTCTGGTTATTGTGCTTCATCCCTTTGTGCTGGTTTTACTCTGTGATTTATTTCTCTGACGTTGATCACAAAGCTACAGAACATACCAACGTGTGTGTGTGTGTGTGTGTGTGTGTGTGTGTGTGTGTTTAATGAAATAAACACCAGTACAGGGTAAAGCTTTGTAGTGTTATCGCTTGTATGTGTCAAATTTCCACTTGAATGGATCTTAGGGTGAGTTTTTAATATTATCCTGAGCTTTCTTTAAATACTTAAAAAATCTTGAATTTTTTTTTTTTTTACAAATTTGGATTTGGAGCTCAAATCAAAATTGAAAACAACGTCAATGATTCCGATGTGAAGTTTTACACATTACGATTATGACTGATCATGAAATGCTTTAATAATCAGTATTAATGTGTCAGTGGTGTGATTTTAGAAAATGGTACTGGCTGTGGGTTAATGAAAAAAAATTCAAAACTTACATCAAACACAACATTTCACTGAAATTAAATTGCTAAGCACAGTATAGCCTCACATTAAAGGAGCAGTCTGTAACTGACAAACCTTTTGTATTGAAACTACAAACGTCTTATGAATTGCTATTATATATTAGTGGAGCTGAGCAGCCATGTTCCAGTTGGAGGTGGAGCTAATTTCAGGGCCAGAAAAGACAGAAAGATTAGTCTGAACTGAACAAACCGGCCAACTCTATTGCATGGCAATACTACAAATCACAGTTTCGCTAATGTTTCTATGAAATGATATACTCATTATAAGTCTAGAAATGCTTTTACAAAACACAAACTGCAACTTTAAAGTCAATGTAACTTTGTGCAGATTGTTATACTCAATGCACCCTAACAAGGTGCCTCAGCTACATTTAGAGATGAGAAGAGTTTAAAAGTCTCTCAGTCACTACACCAGGTAGGATCCTAATCCTGTATAATACAGTACTGTGCAAAAGTCTTAGCCCCCATATATTTTTTCCATACAAACTTTGTTATAGATTTCTATTTTATGACTTCTACATTATCGAGTCAGTACAAAAACATTTTAGAGTCCAAACGTTCGTTTTCCAGCACAAAATTAAAGCTAGACTGCCTCTCAGATTTTTCAAGTGTAGGTCATAAAAAGAATTTTCCCCGACACCCAATTATTTTTGTTTAGTGGACCAAAGCTACTGAATTCGAAATCACAGACTTCCAATTTTATAACTTAAAAAAAAAAAATAGAACAATTAATGAATTTAGAGCCATGTGGCCCTAAATTCTCTGCTATTTTTTCCTGCTTCACCATGACCCAATACAAGACACTATATCATGCATGACGTGGTGGGCTTTCCCCGTTCGCGCAAGGCATTGTGGGATACAAATTTGAACCAAGAGAGAAAAATGGAGGATGCGAGTGTGCGTATGAAACGTGAAAAAGACCGACTACAGTAACAGAAAGCGAGAAGAAAAGACGTTATGCTATATACAAAGGAAAGGAAACGCAGGCCCAAACTAATAAAATATCGGCGCTCAGAGAGCACCTCGGTGTGATCAGCTGTTCGTTTAGCGACAGAATGATGGAACGGTCAGTGCACGGTCAAAGGTCAACCTGTAGATGACAGTAATGCAACACTGTGCATGCCAGCTGCTGTAAAACCCAAAAGAAGAAGAAGAAAGGTAAACCTGCGCATGCGCACACGGACTTCCTCTGTCTGCTTGACTACGCGAAGTGAGCAATTTCATGCACATTATTTGCTTTAATCCCCTCAAATTAAATAACTTCCCAGCCACAGAATGGCCTGATATTTTTGTGAGATATTACAGAAATAAACATATATCACAATGACCACATTTCAGAGGGAACTAAATTTCACCGATTTTATGAAATCAAAAGGCCATCCAGCTTTAAATCTCATCTCATCTCATCATCTCTAGCCGCTTTATCCTGTTCTACAGGGTCGCAGGCAATCTGGAGCCTATCCCAGCTGACTACGGGCGAAAGGCGGGGTACACCCTGGACAAGTCACCAGGTCATCACAGGGCTGACACATAGACATAGACAACCATTCACACCTATGCTCAATTTAGAGTCACCAGTTAACCTAACCTGCATGTCTTTGGACTGTGGGGGAAACCGGAGCACCCGGAGGAAACCCACGCGGACACGGGGAGAACATGCAAACTCCACACAGAAAGGCCCTTGCCGGCCATGGGGCTCGAACCCAGGACCTTCTTGCTGTGAGGCGACAGCGCTAACCACTACACCACCGTGCCGCCCCCAGCTTTAAATGTTACAGAAAAAAGTGTTTGTATCTGAGCAGCATATTCCATAAGAGAGCACTTTTCAGATTAAAAGCGAAAACATAATGAAGGTTACTGGGTTTTGGTGCAAAATGAAGAAGCGAGTGTGACCATCAAAGTGTCCAGAAGAACTGTGGCTGGTTCTGTAAGATGCTCAGTAAAACCTACAGCTCAGTTCTTTATAAAACTGCACTCATTGGACCTGAGACTAAAGCAAAGGGTCGTCTCACACCAAATCCTGACTTTGTTTCATTTATTATGGCTCACTGCTTACTGTTTATCGTATTTTTTAAAAATGTTGAAACATTTTTCATTATTTTTAAGCCAAATCTGGTCGACAGCATTTCTTTACATGTGCCTATGACTTTCGCACAGTACTCTACACACACACACACACTCAAGAACTACACATTAATACATGAATACTAGACAGTGGGTTAATATAATAGTTTTAAAAAGTACACAAGGGTATGAAAAAAGTACCAAGTAAAGAATAAAACACTTCAGGTCATGCTGTTATAGGAAAATAATCTTCAACTTTTGTATGGTCTCTTGTAACTCCCCTTAATATCTAACCGCATTGTTAATTATTTACCAATAAGATAACACTACAAGTGTTTTATTCCTTACTTGGTACTTTATTATTCTTCATGATGATTTATTATATGAATGAGTAAGTAGTGAATGATGTCTTAATGTTTGCTAGACTATAAGTTTTGTAATATGGCATGTCTGGGGGGGAAAAAAAAGACCAATGAACTTGATGTTCAAAACAGTGTGTAACTTTCACTCAAACACCAAACGCACAAGGTCATACTGAACAGTGAGCTCATTATGATGATCACTTACCCGGCTGTTTCTATGGACTTTGACACACTTAACGGGGACACGCTGAAACACGACCTTATTTAATGCTGAAAAAAAAGTTTTCCATAGACACCCTGCGTGTACAATGTAAATATATCACGTGTGATTCAATTACAGAGGACATTTCAGTCTTTCATGCTTTATTGATCTCAATTTTTTTTTCTTCTTTTTTTTTTTCCAGGAATGTACAGCTCAAGTTTGGTGAGTTCCTCTGTAACAAAATCATTTGGCAGCGTTTCAAATCAATTGCACTGTTCTCAGATAAAAGAGGTCTCGTGAATTTTTATGAAAAGGTACACCAAGCAGGAATCTCCTATTCAGCTGGGAAATTATTATTATTATTATTATTCAAGGTGAACATGATCCTTCAGATAAAGCATCAGGGTTCAACCTGTGAATTTAAAACAAAAATATTTCTCATTTAATCTTGTTCTTAAAGAAGAAGAAGAAATGGAAAGAACAAAACATCACGAGATTTTGAACGACCGTGATTGAAGGTTCAATGTTTTCTTGAAAAACAAATGTTAATATCTTAATTAATTCTAATTATAAATAAAATATCATCGCTAATCTGTTCATGTTTCATTAAAACTATGTTCACTTTTGTTTTTATTTTTATTTGGTGCCTTTTTCTAATCTAAGGCTATGGTCACACGACAGCTCGCGATGCTTTGCAATGGATTATTGATAAAAATGAGGTGTCCGGTGGCGATGTTTTGTCGAGCTTCAGGAAGTATTCCCAAACCCATCTGCAAGTATTCGTTGCTTAGTTTGCTGATGAAAACATCACCACCAAATTTCAGTGTGTGCACTGAAAAATTTTCGTGATGTTTTTGGCCACTCATGAGGCGGCAACACACAAAAAAATAGCCTCAATGAGGTTTTAGCTCATAGCGGCCACTGTTGTTGTGTGCGAGCTTGAAATCCGATCAATCCTGTGGGAGGAGTAGTGATTTTTGTGAAATTGAATATGACCCCTGTGTAGCCTCATCCATGGCAGGTGGCGCTACCTGGTGAACAACTCTCGTTTATGTCTTCAGAGTCTTCTGGGTGAGTTTCAGTGAAAACATCCTAGCAGTTTACGAACAGTAGTGTTTGGTTTGACGAGTCACCCACAAATTTCAAACCCCATAAAATGTTAAATATGATAGGTGGCACTATCGTCTTGACAACTTTTATACACACCAACCTGGGGAACATTCCATATGAGTTTGATCAAAATTTGGTCACTCCTGTAGGAGCAGTAGGAATTTTTATGAAATTGCACGTGACCCCTGTGTAGTCTCATCCATGGCAGGTGGCGCCACCTGGTGAACAATTCTTGTTTATGTCTTAGAGTCTTCTGGGTGAGTTTCAGTGAAAACGTCCCAGCAGTTTACGAAGAGTAGCGTTCACCCAAACATTTCAGACGCCCATAAAATCGTAAATATGATGGGTGGCTCCACCATCTTGACAAGTTTTATGCACACCCACCTGGGCAACATTGTATATGAGTTTGATCGAAATCCGATCAATCCTATAGGACGAGTAGCGATTTTTGTAAATTGTGGATGGACGACAGATGCGGTCAGATGTTTTTAGCCGGATGAGCTAAAAACAACTCGTGAAGCTCGGAGAACATTCGTCGCGCATCACACAATTGGTAGTGATGTGACCAATTTTTCATCGCCAAGTATTTGCAAACCCATCACATGCTGTAGTGTGACCATAGCCTAAACTAAATAATAATATTTTAATTAACTGACTACAAAGTCACTAAAAGGATATGGTAGATTTTTATTTCTCACCTCATCTCATCTCTGGCCGCTTTATCCTGTTCTACAGGGTCGCAGGCAAGCTGGAGCCTATCCCAGCTGACTACGGGTGAAAGGCGGGGTACACCCTGGACAAGTCGCCAGGTCATCACAGGGCTGACACATTTCGTTAAAAAAAATCTGTGTGCACCACTTTAAGAACAACAAAAAAAAGTATGTCCTTTCAGGGCCTCTATAACTGACTGTGTCACAAAGTCAGTATTTAAAGTACATATTTATTTTTCTTAATATTGTCAGCATCAATGGAAATCTCTACTTAGTGTACCTTTAAAGTAAACGTTTAATTCTTTTTTTTGGCAATTTAAAGTCAAAAGCAGCTTTCATTCAGACATGAACATCGATTGCTAATTATAACAATGCAATAAAAACACAAACAGAAAACACACCAGCACATTTGTTCCTTATTACAGATGGCACATGGAGATGATTTGGTTTGGTTTGGCAGTAAACGTAATTACAGTGCAGTCAGTCATCGAATGTATCGAAAGTGGCGTTTTATTTACGGATACGCAAATGATTCAAAGTAGTTTTGGTCCCAGAAATGCTGTATAAAAAAGCTGTGATGCCTAGAAGCTGGATTTAAAGCAAAGACGATCGTGATGTTTCATTTCAGATCCGATCTGCTGTGGTGTCGAGACTAAAAAACATAAATATCCAAAGTTTATTTCCTTACAGACTGCACTGTAATCGACAAATACGAAATTAAAAAAATCCTATCCATTCAGAAAGAGCACCAATTTAAACAAATAGTCTTTCCTAGAACTAGCACAGACCTGCACCATCCGGAATATTCTCCTGATTAAAAACTGTCACGAGGAACGACATCTTACAAAACAGCTGATCAGAGATGTTCTTGAGGAGGGACAGAGGAACGGAACTTTGGCACGTTGAAAAAACACGATGAGATGAGCTGGGACTTTATGGCTGTGTTGGGAGGAGACGAGTTTTTTTCTTCTCATAATCCTTTGTTGAAGTAAACTCTCTCCACTCCTGGGTGACTGGAGCAGATCTTCTCCTGCAGCTCAGGCTCCAGGCGGCTCACGGCCATCGAGCTACACACACACACACACACACACACAAACACACATCGCTGTTTAATCCCACTGGAGAACATGCTTTTGTTGAAGAACGTTTCATTATAATAGTCCTTACATTTTCACTGAGGTCTTCGAAATACTTACAAACATCACTAATACTAAAGAGTCTAACAATTCAGTCAAGTTGTGGATTGTGCGCATTTTAATTTCATTTCTACGACAGCGATGTTGAATTCTGGATTCTGATTGGTCAGAAGGTGTTGATTCAGTTTCTATGACAGCAGCTCTGATGGTAATTCAGATTTCATATCAGGCCTAGCTCTATGGGCAGGGGGGGCCTTGCCTACCCAATCACAAGGCTGGCCCACCCACCCGAGGGGAAGAGAGAGAGAAAAAAAATCATATATATGTAATATTGCACCCCCCCAAAAAAAAATCTTCCTGGCCCACCCTGTTAGTGAGAGCTGGATCTAGCCCTGTTTCATATTTATATTATATTATATGGACATGAGTGCTTTACTGGGAAATACACCGCTCGTATTTTTCATATGAGCTCCATCCGGGACATGGAAAACCAAAGCTGTGACATAAATCTCTATATGTCACTCGTGAGGAAATCGGTGAACTGTTTCAATAAATTTTGGTACTTTTTGTTTGTGAATGTGTCGGTATAATAAAAAGAAAATCACACGTTGGCTTGAAGATATGAAGTTTATCTTCTCATGTTGAAAAACTCGCATTTTTCATATGAAATACATCGTGGATCTGAGTGACATATTTAAATAATATAGGCTGACTTTGAGTGGTATATCAGATATATTCCATTCAGCTAGCATGATACTGAACAAACAGAAGACGAGTAGATGAACGAAATATAGCTGATATACCATGAAAAAAAGCCAGCCATTATTATTATTATACACATTCCTTTCGAGGGCGGCACGGTGGTGTAGTGGTTTGCACTGTCGCCTCACAGCAAGAAGGTTCTGGGTTCGAGCCCAGCGGCCAACGAGGGCCTTTCTGTGTGGAGTTTAACTGTGTTGGCATAAAGCAATCTTCAAGTTATACCACAGATTCTCAACTGGATTGAGGTGTGGGCTTTGATTAGGCCATTCCAAGACATTTAAATGTTTCACTTTAAACCACTCCAGTGCAGCTTTAGCAGTATGTTTAGGATCATTGTCCTGCTGGAACGTGAACCTTTGTCCCAGTCTCAAACCTCTGGCCGACTCAAACAGGTTTTCCTCCAGAATTGCCCTGTATTTAGTGCCATCCATCTTTCCTTCAGTCCTGACCAGCTTTCCTGTCCCTGCAGATGAAAAATATCCCCACAGCATGATGCTGCCACCACCATGCTTCACTGTAGGAATGGTGTTCTCAGGGTGTTGGGTTTCTGCCATGCATGGTATTCCCCATGATGGCCAAAAAGATCAATTTTAGTCTCATCTGACCAGAGAATCCTCTTCCATGTGTTTGGGGAGTCTGCCACATGCTGTTGGGCAAACTCCAAATGTGTTTTCTTAAGCAATGGGTTTTTTTCTGGCCACTCTTCCATAAAGCCCTGCCGACTCTGTGGAGTATACAGCTTTAAGTGGTACTATGGACAGATACTCCCATCTCCGCTGTGGATCTTTGCAGCTCCTTCACTGTTATCTTTGGTGTCTTTGTTGCATCTCTGATTAATGCCCTCCTTGCCCAGTCTGCGAGTTTTGGTGGATGGCCTTCTCTTGTCAGGTTTGTAGTGGTGCCATATTCTTTCCATTTTGCTATAATGGATTTAATGGAGCTCCGTGGGATATTCAAAGTTTGGGATATTTTTTATAACCCAACCCTGATCTATACTTCTCCACAACTTTGTCTCTGACCTGTTTGGAGGCTCCTTGGTTTTCATGTTGCTTGCTTAGTAGTGTTGCAGAGTCAGGGTTCTTCCAGAACAGGTTGATTTATACAGACATCATGTGACAGATCATGTGACACTGATGGCATACAGGTGGATCTCATCTCATTATCTCTAGCCACTTTATCCTGTTCTACAGGGTCGCAGGCAAGCTGGAGCCTATCCCAGCTGACCACGGGTGAAAGGCAGGGTACACCCTGGACAAGTTGCCAGGTCATCACACGGCTGACACATAGACACAGACAACCATTCACACTCACATTCACACCTACGGTCAATTTAGAGTCACCAGTTAACCTAACCTGCATGTCTTTGGACTGTGGGGGAAACCGGAGCACCTGGAGGAAACCCACGCGGACACGGGGAGAACATGCAAACTCCGCACAGAAAGGCCCTCGCCGGCCATGGGGCTCGAACCCGGACCTTCTTGCTGTGAGGCGACAGCGCTAACCACTACACCACTGTGCCGCCCCAGGTGGATCTTAATCAACTAATTATGTGACTTATGAAGTGAATTGGTTGGACCAGCTCTTATTTAGAGGTTTCATACGAAAGGGGGTGAATACCTATGCACAGTCCAGATTTCTGGGTGGGGGGGGGTTCATCTTAATTATTGTTTGCATCACAATAAAAAAAAATTTAAAAACAATTTTCACCTTTAAAGTGGTAGGCATGATGTGCAAATCAAATGGTAACGTACGTAAATGATTGATAATATATTAATGAAACTGTGCAGACTGAGTGATTAATATGTGCTTCAAAGTGTAAAGAACTGTCAAGGATAACACCCAAACTCAACCCGGGGAGAGGAGAAACTATAACATTGTCAATATTTAGAGAAAATTTGTAAGGTTTGGTCAAAGTAGTTTTAATACCAATGAAGAGAACATCTGTTTTTTGTTTAAACTGTTGAGTTTGAGAAAATTAGACGTCAACAAATATTTAATCTCATCTCATTATCTCTAGCCGCTTTATCCTGTTCTACAGGGTCGCAGGCAAGCTGGAGCCTATCCCAGCTGACTACGGGTGAAAGGCGGGGTACACCCTGGACAAGTCGCCAGGTCATCACGGGGCTGACACATAGACACAGACAACCATTCACACTCACATTCACACCTACGGTCAATTTAGAGTCACCAGTTAACCTAACCTGCATGTCTTTGGACTGTGGGGGAAACCGGAGCACCTGGAGGAAACCCACGCGGACACGGGGAGAACATGCAAACTCCACACAGAAAGGCCCTCGCCGGCCACGGGGCTCGAACCCGGACCTTCTTGCTGTGAGGCGACAGCGCTAATCACTACACCACCGTGCCGCCCTATATTATATTATATTATATTATATTATATTATATTATATTATATTATATTATATTATATACCTCGGGCTTTTATTTTGAAACTAAATGTTAAAATTGGAAGTCAGCAGAGTTGAACAATAAAAGCAGCTCTTATTTTCTCACCTCTTCTGTGGGAACAGAGCACAGCACAGTGGAGTGGCAAACACCAAGCTGAGCAGAGAAGAAGAAAAAAAAAACATTTACAGAGGTCACAGATCTCAAACAAAAGGCAGTGAATAGCTGTATAATACACCACCATAATACACATCTCTGGCAACTCACCAGAATCCGACCAAGCCGACCTGAATGGGTGCATTCATCCATGGGAATCTCTGAAAAGACGAGAAACACAAAATGAACCCAGTAATTAGGGCGGGGCTTCTACAGTGACTGTTGTATAGGGTAATGTAGGCAGTGGGATGTCAAGTCTAAGCATGTGCAGATCAAACATGAAACACTGCTATAGTCATGGGGGTGCAAATAAAAATAAAATCAGCCAAATATGTACCTTCAGGAATGCTTTCTTTTCCAGGGAGTTCATTAAAAATGGTGGAATTGCTAAAAAAATTGAAGAAAAAAAAAGACAAATGTTCATTTTTAGCTTTTTATTTTAAATACAAAAACACATGGAAAGGATATTACATGGTTACGCAATGATGTTTAGTTTATCTTCGAGTGGTGAACATATATAAATCACAAGTGAGTGACGTAAATGAGCGATATATTTTTCAACAAGAGAAGATAAACTTCATATCTTCGCACAACTGTATAAAGTTCTTTATATTATATGGACACATCCACGAAAAATACTCAAGTTAATCAAAAGAATTTTAATTTCGAACCAGTTTGCCATTTTGACAGCGTGCATTTAGTCAGCAGGAAAACACTCTGAGTGACGTCATCAGAGTGAAATATCAGGAAATTATTCTACATACAGGACACGTTTTCAATGGAATAAAAACATGTGTTCTATTCCCTTCCAGCGCGTTTCATTCATTTGGTTTGATAGCGTGCAATATTGTTAGCATGTCGCTTATCCTACATGTATTACGTCACTCTACCCTAGAGCCCTGCACTCCAGCGGGAGTCCCGCGGGACCCGCCGCAAAGCAGTGCGGCGTGGGACAAATTTTGAAAGCTCATTGCGGGCGCGGGCGGGACTGGAAGTGCACATATGCGGGCGCGGGCGGGAGCAGTGATAAGCTGCAGTCCCGCTAACTAAAAACGTGTTTGAAATAAAATGTATAAATTATTAATTTATGTCTATCATATATAATTTGTGCTGGATATTTTATTTGGCATTAATAAAAACATTTTAAGATGCCTAAATTTGCAGAGAGAGTCAGATTGCCAGATTGAGTGAGGAATAGCATCTTAAATTTGGGAAATCCTTTGATCACTCTAATGACTCACCGTTCACACCCAGCTAGCAAGAGAACCATGAGTGAAGTGATTTACTGCTTGAGCTAGTCTACAACTCTAATCAGAGAGACAGGTTACACAGTGACGGTAGGCTTGACTCAATGCTATCCCAGAAATCCTTCCTGTAATATGCAAATTTGGCTGTCCAATCAGAGGCGGCCAAATTTGCATCTTACAGGAAGGATTTCTGGGATAGCATTGAGTCAAGCCTACCGTCACTGTGTAACCTGTCTCTCTGATTAGAGTTGTTCACTCATGGTTGTGCGATTCGCTATTAAATATTTTAATCGCTTGACAGCACTAATTATTATTATTATTTTATTATTATTAGAGACACTACATGCTGAATTCAGAAACAAGGTAAATAATAACAAACGTGAACGTGAGCTGTAGATATTTATGCTCAAATCCACTCAAAGTAGGGGGCGGGGCACCATCACGCTGTGTCAAGACAAGAACTTTCCTGAGAAATAACGCGAACGTCTGCATCATGTGGGATTTGCGGGCGGGAGCAGGACAAAATATGGCAGGCGCGAGCAGGAGCGGGACTGAAAATCATAATTCTTTGTGGGCGCGGGCGGAAGCGGGACTGAAAATCATAATTCTTTGCAGGCGCGGGCGGGAGTGGGACTGCACAATGCGGGCACGGGCGGGAGCGGGACTGAAAAATCCGACCAGCGCAGACCTCTACTCTACCCTATGGAGAATGAGCGTTGAATATGGTTTACGATATTGCCTGGATGTCAAGACAATACAACGTCACACGTTGGAGCCGATGTGAAGATTCAATAAGAAAACTTTTCTGCTGTGCATGTGCAAAAGCATTTCTGTGTTTGCCGGGAAAGAGAAAGATGCGTTGAACACCCATAAGGCTACCAAACCTTCATTAGATATTCTTCACGTATATTTACAAGCAGTGGTGAACCATTACTGTTAGAGCTAGGACTTGAGCTCAGCCCAAACTTAGCCAGAGACCAAAAAAGCAACAGGGCAAAGGATTTTGTAAGGGATTAGTGGTAGACTGCCAGGTCGCTCCGTTGTGTGTAGCTGTGGTTGTTGATTTTAAAAGTAACCAAGTCAATTACACAAGAAATGAATATCTAAGTCTGAGTGAAACATACTGTAGTGAGCGTGCAGTGTGGAAGAAGAGTCTGGAGACAGAAATCTTAGGCCAAGTTTACATTAGACCGTATCTGTCTCGTTTTCTTCGCGGATGCACTGTCCGTTTACATTAAACCGCCTGGAAACGCCGGGAAACGGGAATCCGCCAGGGTCCACGTATTCAATCCAGATCGTGTCAGCTCCGGTGCTGTGTAAACATTGAGATACGCGGATACGCTGTGCTGAGCTCTAGCTGGCGTCGTCATTGGACAACGTCACTGTGACATCCACCTTCCTGATTCGCTGGCGTTGGTCATGTGACGCGACTGCTGAAAATCGGCGCGGACTTCCGCCTTGTATCACCTTTCATTAAAGAGTATAAAAGTATGAAAATACTGCAAATACTGATGCAAATACTGCCCATTGTGTAGTTATGATTGTCTTTAGGCTTGCCATCCTTCCACTTGCAAGTGGTAAGTGATATGCACTGGGATCACACACACAGCGGCTCAGTCCCGAATCACAGCTTGTGCACTTCACTCGCGTGCTCTGTGAGCTGCGCAAGGCCGGAGTGCGCACCCTCCAGAGGGCACTCGCTGTTCAGGGCGGAGTGATTTGGAGCGCAGGATGCCTGCGGAGCCGAGCGTATCCGTGTATTGGTGTTGCTGTGTGCACGCAAATCGTGTATTGGTGTTGCTGTGTGCACACTAATCGTTTTAAAAACGTTAATCTGATGATCCGCTGATACGGTCTAATGTAAACATGGGCTTAGTTTCTCGGTTGTTAGCCTGTGCTACTTGCTCTCAATAGCACTGGCTTGACTGCTTTATTAGCATTCGATAACACTACTGATGAACGCTACACCAGCTGGAAGGTGACTTCACTATTGTGTCGACGGCGCCAACTCACAGTTAAGCTCATGTTGGTCTTCAAGATGGCCAAGGGCGATACATTTTTGGTCCCTCCCACTATAAATCAAAATCTGATTGGTTAATCAGTCATCTGTCACTTCCTACATAAACATACACTGCCATGGCCTTCCGTCCCAGCAATGAAGTCCTAACCAATGAGTGAGCAGCTCTAAACTCTTCTCAGTCTAAGAAACCTTTATTTGTCACAGGCACACTTCAAGCACAGTGAAATTCATCATCTGCATTTAACCCATCTGAAGCAGTGAACACACGCACACACTCAGAGCAGTGGGCAGCCACACCAGAGCACCCAGGGAGCAGTCAGGGGTCAGGTACCTTGCTCAAGGGCACCTCAGCCCAAGGCCACCCCACATCAACCTAACTGCATGTCTTTGGATTGTGGGGGAAACCAGAGCACCCGGAGGAAACCCACGCAGACACGGGGAGAACATGCAAACTCCACACAGAACGGCCCTCGCCGGCCGCTGGGTTTGAACTCGGAACCTTCTTGCTGTGAGGCGACCGTGCTAACCACTACACCACTGTGCCCCCACGGTTTTACTAGAGACAACAACAACAACAAAAAAATAAAATCTCACTGGATAACTCGATTTTAATGTTTTCAGGACAGTAACCCTTTCATTTCTGAAGCACATTTGATAGAAAATGAGGCCAAATTAGAAGAGATTAATGATAATGAATTTATGAAAGAATGACAGTAAATAAAGAATGAAAGAAAGTAAATATAACATTTGAAACACTGATATGTTTGGGCCTTCCCTGAAAGCCTAGAAGGCCCCGACGGTTCCCCTCTGTTTACAAAAGACAAACATACCAATGAACATCAAAAAACTGGAAAAGAGAGTGTGTACAGTGGTACTTGAAAGTTTGTGAACCCTTTAGAATTTTCTATATTTCTGCATAAATATGACCCAAAACATCATCAGATTTTCACACAAGTCCTAAAAGTAGATAAAGAGAACCCAGTTAAACAAATGAGACAAAAATATTATACTTGGTTATTTATTTATTGAGGAAAATGATCCAATATTACATATCTGTGAGTGGCAAAAATATGTGAACCTTTGCTTTCAGTATCTGGTGTGACCCCCTTGTGCAGCAAGGGGGTCACACCAAATACAAGTTAACTGCAAGTAAACGTTTCCGGTAACTGTTGATCAGCCCTGCACACCAGCTTGGAGGAATTTTAGCCCATTCCTCCGTACAGAACAGCTTCAACTCTGGGATGTTGGTGGGTTTCCTCACATGAACTGCTCGCTTCAGGTCCTTCCACAACATTTCGATTGGATTAAGGTCAGGACTTTGACTTGGCCATTCCAAAACATTAACTTTATTATTCTTTAACCATTCTTTGGTAGAATGACTTGTGTGCTTAGGGTCGTTGTCTTGCTGCATGACCCACCTTCTCTTGAGATTCAGTTCATGGACAGATGTCCTGACATTTTCCTTTAGAATTCACTGGTATAATTCAGAATTCATTGTTTCATCAATGATGGCAAGCCGTCCTGGCCCAGATGCAGCAAAACAGGCCCAAACCATGATGCTACCACCACCATGTTTCACAGATGGGATAAGGTTCTTATGCTGGAATGCAGTGTTTTCCTTTCTCCAAACATAACGCTTCTCATTTAAACCAAAAGTTCTATTTTGGTCTCATCCATCCACAAAACATTTTTCCAATAGCCTTCTGGCTTGTCCACGTGATCTTTAGCAAACTGCAGACGAGCAGCAATGTTCTTTATGGAGAGCAGTGGCTTTCTCCTTGCAGCCGTGCCATGCACACCATTGCTGTTCAGTGTTCTCCTGATGGTGGACTCATGAACATTAACATTAGCCAATGTGAGAGAGGCCTTCAGTTGCTTAAAAGTTACCCTGGGGTCCTTTGTGACCTTGCCAACTATTACACACCTTGCTCTTGGAGTGAACTTTGTTGGTTGACCACTCCTGGGGAGGGTAACAATGGTCTTGAATTTCCTCCATTTGTACACAATCTGTCTGACTGTGGATTGGTGGAGTCCAAACTCTTTAGAGATGGTTTTGTAACCTTTTTCAGCCTGATGAGCATCAACAACGCTTTTTCTGAGGTTCTCAGAAACTCCTTTGTTCGTGCCATGATAGACTTCCACAAACATGTGTTGTGAAGATCGGACTTTGATAGATCCCTGTTCTTTAAATAAAACGGGGTGCCCACTCACACCTGATTGTCATCCCATTGATTGAAAACACCTGACTCTAATTTCACCTTCAAATTAACTGCTAATCCTAGAGGTTCACATACTTTTGCCACTCACAGATATGTAATATTGGATCATTTTCCTCAATAAATAAACGACCAAGTATAATATTTTTGTCTCATTTGTTTCACTGGGTTCTCTTTATCTACTTTTAGGACTTGTGTGAAAATCTGATGTTTTAGGTCATATTTATGCAGAAAGATAGAAAATTCTAAAGGGTTCACAAACTTTCAAGCACCACTGTATTTAAATATGTCATGGTTTTGGTTCTACATGTCCCAGATGTAGCTCATATGAAAAATACGAGTGGTGTATTTCCCAGGAAAACACTCATGACCATATAATATATTAAAATAATGCAGCTCACAGTCCAGCACACGTTGATCCTCATTTATCAAATCGTGGTCAGAGGACCGAACAGGGCATCTGTAAAGGTATGAAATGAGACAAACCCATTCCAGGAGAGGCCATGAGGATTCTGGAGATCACCACTTGTGAGATTGCCTGCTGTGCCGCTTTCGAGGACTCCCCTAACCGATTCCCGTTCTCATCCATCACCGGGATGCCGTGCTTTAGCTCTCTGTGAATGAGATAAAGCACAGACTCTCAACATTCGATCAATCTCCGGTTTGCTGTTTTGAAAATTGCACATCATACATGAATGAAATGTTTACCTTTGCCTCATCAGTGGAATGTTGATACAGTTAGCAGCAGCTACAGCAGCAAATGGCACGAAGCGTCCTATTAGTGGGGAGACATGCTGGGGGAAAAAAAACAACACCATCGACTTAACAGCTGCATTGTAAAATTTGTAGGATACCAATAAATATAAATATTATACTATTCATTATTCACAAAAATAACTGAATAGAAATCAAAGTGAAATGGGATAAAGTGCTGCTTGAATACTAGCTGAATTCACAGATCAGACAGACAGATCTGTTGGAATGGGCGTGGCCTAATTTTCTTGCTGAGCGATGAACAAGCTTTTTATCTGTAGCCTGTTAACTAAAATGAGGCAGTCAAGCAGTAACATTAGTCCAACACAGTAGCAGAGATGGTTTCACATAAAGGCAGCAACAGCCACCGTCAAATGGTGCGACTGGAATCCTGTTCTCGGACTCGACTCGGATCAATAGTGGACTCGACTAGAACTTTTCTTTAATGACTTGGCCTTAACTCAGACTTGAACACTGGGGACTCGAGACTGGACTCGGACTTGAGATTTAGTGACTTTACAACACTGGTTGTTAGCGTTCGCTGAATTTGACTAAATTAGCTAAATTTGACATTAGTAGAATAAATTTTGATCCTATTGTAGCTGGAACTAAATACAAAGACAATAGTTATGCAGACTATTAATTAACTTAATGTTAAGATAATTAACAGATAAATCAACAGATTTTAAGCAATTTTTTAAAAAACGATTGTGTATAGTTTTAGTCTTTTGTATTTGTAATTATTTATATCTGTACATGCACGACCCCACTAGCTCTACTGATCAAATTATCGTGTTTAAATAAAGTTATCCCTTCATGCCTTCATTCATTCAGTGTTCAGTTGTTAGTTTAGCTTTTCCTAGCTATGTTCGGGAGTTCAGACAGAAATTTGAAGTATGGCCAAGAGATGCAAAACTGATCAATTATGAATCTTTGAAATATGCTGATTAATTAAAGGAGAACTGAAGTCATTTTTAAACTTGCTTTATTTCTTAATTAACATGTTAAATAATTACGTTTTCGGGCGGCACGGTGGTGTAGTGGTTAGCGCTGTCGCCTCACAGCAAGAAGGTCTGGGTTCGAGCCCCGTGGCCGGTGAGGGCCTTTCTGTGTGGAGTTTGCATGTTCTCCCCGTGTCCGCGTGGGTTTCCTCCGGGTGCTCCGGTTTCCCCCACAGTCCAAAGACATGCAGGTTAGGTTAACTGGTGACTCTAAATTGACCGTAGGTGTGAATGTGAGTGTGAATGGTTGTCTGTGTCTATGTGTCAGCCCTGTGATGACCTGGCGACTTGTCCAGGGTGTACCCCGCCTTTCGCCCGTAGTCAGCTGGGATAGGCTCCAGCTTGCCTGCGACCCTGTAGAAGGATAAAGCGGCTAGAGATAATGAGATGAGATAATTACGTTTTCGGTTTTAGTAACCTTATATCGTGACTCGTATTGGCAACTAATTGCAATTAAATATTATACTTATCGGCCTAGGGGCGGCACGGTGGTGTAGTGGTTAGCGCTGTCGCCTCACAGCAAGAAGGTCCTGGGTTCGAGCCCCGGGGCCGGCGAGGGCCTTTCTGTGCGGAGTTTGCATGTTCTCCCCGTGTCCGCGTGGGTTTCCTCCGGGTGCTCCGGTTTCCCCCACAGTCCAAAGACATGCAGGTTAGGTTAACTGGTGACACTAAATTGAGCGTAGGTGTGAATGTGAGTGTGAATGGTTGTCTGTGTCTATGTGTCAGCCCTGTGATGACCTGGCGACTTGTCCAGGGTGTACCCCGCCTTTCGCCCGTAGTCAGCTGGGATAGGCTCCAGCTTGCCTGCGACCCTGTAGAACAGGATAAAGCGGCTAGAGATAATGAGATGAGATGAGACTTATCGGCCTATTCGGTTTGTAGCCATGTTGAATTTAGTTCGTTTGGTCCACGGCAGGCGTCGCTTATCCACGCGATCTTCACGAGACTTGTGCGAGACTTCGAAATGTGAAGTGTCAGCCAGGTGTCAGTGCCGCCATTTTGAAAACTGTTTTCCAAACGAAGTATTGCACAAAAACGAGTTTAAATGACGATTACTGCCTACTTTTTTCAAACTTTCCTGATTGCTATCAAAACAAACAAAACTTCCGGCTTGATTACATCAGCATTCGAAAGAGGGCGCGCGTGTCTTTTGACAACGTTGGCAGATGTTGGTCACTTTGATTTCCGCTGTACGTTTTACTTCCGTCCTACGATGTCTCACACAGGTCTCAATGAATCTCATTTATGGCCATTGCTTTGACATATGGACTGATATATTACAGAGCATATTTCAAAACACTCATAACTTGCTCTAGCAGTGACAAAATAGCGATCAAAAATGCATTCTGATATTTAATAAAATGAGAAATAGAATTTTGATAATAAAAAATTTGCCTTCTGTTCTCCTTTAAAAAAATCAGGCAAATCAGTTCAGTGGTTCAGTTTTAATGGACATTTTTAGGTCTCGGATATTACTCTTTTCAGATAAATGGGTCTGTATAAAACAGTCAGTAATTAGCAAGGAACAATGGTGTCTTTTTTTTTTTTCCCCCCAAAGTGCTAATCCTGGGAATTAAACTGTATTTTTGTTACTAAACTGCCAAATCTAATGAAATTTTCTGTGCTACATCGTTTTCCCTGCAGAATCCAGACATTTTTCAAATTTTTAAAAACTTCTGTGTATAATTAATGATGCTAATTAACATAAACGTATCTAATTGACATATGCAAGGATGAGAATGGGACATTTAAAAAAACTCCGAAATGTCTGCCAAGGGCAGACATAATGCACGCAAAGCGTGCATGGGGGGGGTTCAAAAGGGGGTGCGCCTTTATATATATATATATATATATATATATATATATATATATATATATATATATGAATGTTTTCAAATTCAATGATGGTTTAAAACATTTATAAACTTTAAGATAACAAATCCCTACAGATATATATATATATATATATATATATATATATATATATATATATGTCGTGAGTGATAGTGGAGGTAACCGTAACAATGTATTAGATTCCTCCTGACTCTATCTTTGACAATTTAAGTAAAGCGTACCTTTGTGCTTTTTTGTTCTGATGTGCTCCTGGATGTTTCTAGCTCCACTGTTTCCATAATTGATCATATCTGAGCACAGAATACACAGAACCTTTCCCGGCACGGCCACTTTTCAGATATGTTCCGTCAGGCACGTCGTCACAGTTTGTGCCCCTATCTGCACGGTAACGCTACTATCGAGCCATGCCCATCGGAAACAGTTCTTTATCCCATTCGATTTATCGATTTCCCTGGCACGATCCTCATTTTTGCGGTCCAAAACTTTTGCCATATTGGCGAAGTAACTTTGAAAACTAACCAAAATAACTAGAATTTAAGAAGTGATCAAAACCGTGTATGTATAGCTTGTTTCTCCGTGAATTGTAGAAGTGAGATGAAACTAGCGCCAAAACGTTGCCGGAAATTGTCATGAGTTGTCGTTAGCATAAATATTAAAGAAAGCAATGACGATTTCCGTTATCACAGCTGCAACTAATTTTGCGATGAGCATTGCCGAAAGATGCTGGTGGTCGGTCGGTCGGTCCTGCCTGCTTGTGCCACCACAAGTCTCGCCTCGCGCCGACCCCCCCCCGAAATTTTCTCAACGGATTTACACGTTTCACAAAAATTACATTTTCAGCGGGAAAAACTCGGAATTCCGCAGATCCGCGGAAAATTCTCATCTCTGCAAACGGTTTGAGGATAAACGGTAATTTCGATTAGGTTCTCTTTTAATTTTATTGCTTGAATAATATCTCGAGGTTTCTGTGGGCCATGAACATCTTTTAAGTGTCTCATCCACCTAATTTGCATCTCTCATATACTTTGCATATACCAGATAACTTGCATACATGCATTAATTAGGACTAAGTAATGTAAAAAAAATAATAATAATAATCCTATATTCTGTCAGTAAGTTTGGCTGAAAATGCTTTCAGAAGCCCAGCCGTGCTTCTGGGAGTCATTTAAAATGTGGCTATAAACACCATGAAGGAAATATGCATGTTAGCATATTTAACCTCATCTGCATATAACTGACGATTCTGGTGTTCAGAAGCAGCAAAGCACTGGTTCCTCAGCTTAAATAATCGAAATGAAAGCACCATACTGGGCACAAGAGATCAATCTGTCTCACTACACATGCTTTTTTGTGCAGATCACACAACTTCATCTCATCTCATTATCTCTAGCCGCTTTATCCTGTTCTACAGGGTCGCAGGCAAGCTGGAGCCTATCCCAGCTGACTACAGGCGAAAGGTGGGGTACACCCTGGACAAGTCGCCAGGTCATCACAGGGCTGACACATAGACACAGACAACCATTCACACTCACATTCACACCTACGGTCAATTTAGAGTCACCAGTTAACCTAACCTGCATGTCTTTGGACTGTGGGGGAAACCGGAGCACCCGGAGGAAACCCACGCGGACACGGGAAGAACATGCAAACTCCGCACAGAAAGGCCCTCGCCGGCCACGGGGCTCGAACCCGGACCTTCTTGCTGTGAGGCGACAGCGCTAACCACTACACCACCGTGCCGCCCTATCGCACAACTTACCTGGAAAATTTGTGACAAATTTGAGACTCGCTGATGGTTCAACTGTATGGTTTGAGTATTGAACAAGCTGTAATGTATATGGTTTGAAATCTGCACACGCACTCATCCCACAATGCACTAGTGCAGTGTTTCTCAACCACTGGGCCGCGGCCCAAAGCTCCATCTAGTGGGCTGCAATTTTTTTTCAAGTTGAAGCTAATTTTTACTCATAGTAGGGTACAACTGCCGGGTTGCATCCGACATCACATCTGCCTCATTAAGCCATGGTCACACTACAGCTTGCGATGCTTTGCGATGGGTTATCAATGAAAATGAGGCATTCTGGTGGCGGTATACACGCAAGCTAAAAGTTGTGGTCACACAGCAGGTGAACACTTGACTGTCACGCCTTTGTGCACTTGAGCCTGGCGCAGCTCAAGCGGCTGCACTCGTTCACAGAGCGTGTTGTGCGCGTGCTTGGGACCCAGTCATTATGGGAAACACCTGATACTGATTTGAGCGCAATCAGCACGCGCAGATATGGATGCTGTTTTCACAGAGGCTTTGTGAAGTATTATCATTATCACTGTCATGTTTGTTTCTCGCCATCTTTATAACACTGTTTAAATACTCTGCTTTATGATTCTGCTTTGCTTTCATTTGTGTTTTGTTTTTGTAAATATCACGCCTGCTAATAAACGCTCTTCCTGCACTTAGATCCGCCTACCGCCGTCTATCTTGTAGTGTCCTGATCCCCAGATCTTTAACCCAGCCACATATAAAAAGTTATACTCCTCCATGCTCTTCCAGGTTTTCATCCGTTTCTCCATGTAGAACGATGTCTGCAGCACCAGGTAGTTTGAGATGTCGGGGAACTCAATGGATGGATAATTTTCCAACTCACAGGAAAAATCCTTTGTTAGCGTGTAAGGATCTAATCCCATTGAGTGGTTTCTATATCCACTTCTTTTGAGTGTACTTCTTGGTTTTAATAACTTGCTTGCTTGCTGTACACAAACATGGCAATAAGTTCTTGTGTTAATGGACCAGACTCCACTTTTGGATCATTAATCCCTTTTGACTGAGAATTTCCTGCATGCATGGTTTGATGTCGGCTTCTGAGACATCCATACAGTTTTAAATACAATACCTACAATTAAAAACAGTTTGTTTTTATTGCATTCATTTAATTCCTGGGCTCCCATCTGGAACAGGGAGTGATGTTGCATCCCATTAATACACTTTACGGTAGATTATTAGATTCTAATAGAATAGATGAGCCAAAATAATTGGGGATCTTTTTTAATGGGCCCCGACTTGTTACAAGTATGAATAGGTGGGCCTTAAAGTAGAAACGTTTGAGAAACCCTGCACTAGGGTATCCCCAGTGACATACCGAAATTTCTTTTTCCAAGCCAATGAGGAACCGGCGGCATGGTGGTGTAGTGGTTAGCACTGTCGCCTTACAGCAAGAAGGCTCTGGGTTCAAGCCCAGCGGCCGATGGGGGGTTTTCTGTGCGGAGTTTGCATGTTCTCCCCATGTCTGCATGGGTTTCCTCCAGGTGCTCCGGTTTCCCCCACAGTCCAAAGACATGCAGATAGGTTAACATGGGATGGCGTTGGGGTGAAGTGCTCAAGAGCGGCGGCGGGCACGTACGCAACAACTTTGCTCTCCTATGATGAACTAAATTTTGTTGTACATTTGTGCAGTGACAATAAAGGCATTCTTCTTGGGGAAGCCTTTAAACTATCAAAACAAAAGCATGCTCCAGACACAGTGCCGTGGGCACACCTGTTTGGAGCATGCGTAGGTTGAATATATCCATATAAGCTGGAGAATAAGCTACATGCATTCATTTATGTATAGAGAATGTTTAGGCATGGGAAATTAATATTATAAAAAAAGATTATGAGCGGCATCAATAAAAACTATTTTTTTTAAATCCCACCTAAAAAGGCATGAAATTTGAAATAAATAAATAAATAAATAAATTGGTGCAGTCATCGATTATACAGCCGCCATATTGACCGCTGTCTGAACTCACTGTTACTGTTCATTTGTTAGTTCAGCTTTTGCTCACTGTTGTTTGTTGGTTTTGCGTTTACTCACAAGATTAGTGTTCATTCGTTAGTTTAGCTTTTGCTAGCTATAATAGTGTTCATTTATTAGCTTAGTTTTACTCTTTAGATGAAGATTCACAAGTAAGTTTAGCTTTTGCTAGCGATGCTATTGTTTGTTAGTTTAGCTTTTGCTAGCTATGCTATTGTTTGTTTGTTAGTTAGTTCGTTTAGCTTTTTGCTAGCTATGATAGCATTCGTTTATTAGCTTAGTTTTACTCTTTAGATTAAGATTCACAAGTAAGTTTAACTTTTGCTAGCTATGCTATTGTTTGTTAGTTTAGCTTTTGCTAGCTATGATAGTGTTCGTTTATTAGTTTAGTTTTACTCCTTAGATTAGCATTCATGTGCAAGTTTAGCTTTTGCTAGCTATGCTATTGTTTGTTTGTTAGTTTAGCTTTTTGCTAGCTATGATAATGTTCGTTTATTAGTTTAGTTTTACTCCTTAGATTAGCATTCACAAGTAAGTTTAGCTTTTGCTAGCTATGCTATTGTTTGTTTGTTAGTTTAGCTTTTTGCTAGCTATGATAACGTTCGTTTATTAGCTTAGTTTTACTCTTTAGATTAAGATTCACAAGTACGTTTAGCTTTTGCTAGTGATGCTATTGTTTGTTAGTTTAGCTTTTGCTAGCCATGATAGCGTTCGTTTATTAGCTTAGTTTTACTCTTTAGATTAAGATTCACAAGTACGTTTAGCTTTTGCTAGCTATGCTATTGTTTGTTAGTTTAGCTTTTGCTAGCTATGATAGCGTTCGTTTATTAGCTTAGTTTGACTCTTTAGATTAAGATTCACAAGTATGTTTAGCTTTTGCTAGTGATGCTATTGTTTGTTAGTTTAGCTTTTGCTAGCTATGACAGTGTTCATCTATTAGCTCAGTTTTACTCCTTAGATTAGCATTCACGTGTAAGTTTAGCTTTTGCTAGCTATGATAGCGTTCGTTTATTAGCTTAGTTTTACTCTTTAGATTAAGATTCACAAGTAAGTTTAACTTTTGCTAGCTATGATAGTGTTTGTTTATTAGTTTAGTTTTACTCCTTAGATTAGCATTCACGTGCAAGTTTAGCTTTTGCTAGCTATGCTATTGTTTGTTTGTTAGTTTAGCTTTTTGCTAGCTATGATAGTGTTCGTTTATTAGTTTAGTTTTACTCCTTAGATTAGCATTCACGTACAAGTTTAGCTTTTGCTAGCTATGCTATTGTTTGTTTGTTAGTTTAGCTTTTTGCTAGCTATGATAGTGTTCGTTTATTAGTTTAGTTTTACTCCTTAGATTAGCATTCATGTACAAGTTTAGCTTTTGCTAGCTATGCTATTGTTTGTTAGTTTAGCTTTTGCTAGCTATGATCGTGTTTGTTTATTAGTTTAGTTTTACTCCTTAGATTAGCATTCACGTGCAAGTTTAGCTTTTGCTAGCTATGCTATTGTTTGTTTGTTAGTTTAGCTTTTTGCTAGCTATGATAGTGTTCGTTTATTAGTTTAGTTTTACTCCTTAGATTAGCATTCACGTACAAGTTTAGCTTTTGCTAGCTATGCTATTGTTTGTTAGTTTAGCTTTTTGCTAGCTATGATAGCGTTCGTTTATTAGCTTAGTTTTACTCTTTAGATTAAGATTCACAAGTACGTTTAGCTTTTGCTAGTGATGCTATTGTTTGTTAGTTTAGCTTTTGCTAGCTATGATAGCGTTCGTTTATTAGCTTAGTTTTACTCTTTAGATTAAGATTCACAAGTATGTTTAGCTTTTGCTAGTGATGCTATTGTTTGTTAGTTTAGCTTTTGCTAGCTATGACAGTGTTCATCTATTAGCTCAGTTTTACTCCTTAGATTAGCATTCACGTGTAAGTTTAGCTTTTGCTAGCTATGATAGCGTTCGTTTATTAGCTTAGTTTTACTCTTTAGATTAAGATTCACAAGTAAGTTTAACTTTTGCTAGCTATGATAGTGTTTGTTTATTAGTTTAGTTTTACTCCTTAGATTAGCATTCACGTACAAGTTTAGCTTTTGCTAGCTATGCTATTGTTTGTTAGTTTAGCTTTTTGCTAGCTATGATAGCGTTCGTTTATTAGCTTAGTTTTACTCTTTAGATTAAGATTCACAAGTACGTTTAGCTTTTGCTAGTGATGCTATTGTTTGTTAGTTTAGCTTTTGCTAGCTATGATAGTGTTCGTTTATTAGTTTAGTTTTACTCCTTAGATTAGCATTCATGTACAAGTTTAGCTTTTGCTAGCTATGCTATTGTTTGTTAGTTTAGCTTTTGCTAGCTATGATCGTGTTTGTTTATTAGTTTAGTTTTACTCCTTAGATTAGCATTCACGTGCAAGTTTAGCTTTTGCTAGCTATGCTATTGTTTGTTTGTTAGTTTAGCTTTTTGCTAGCTATGATAGTGTTCGTTTATTAGTTTAGTTTTACTCCTTAGATTAGCATTCACGTACAAGTTTAGCTTTTGCTAGCTATGCTATTGTTTGTTAGTTTAGCTTTTTGCTAGCTATGATAGCGTTCGTTTATTAGCTTAGTTTTACTCTTTAGATTAAGATTCACAAGTACGTTTAGCTTTTGCTAGTGATGCTATTGTTTGTTAGTTTAGCTTTTGCTAGCTATGATAGCGTTCGTTTATTAGCTTAGTTTTACTCTTTAGATTAAGATTCACAAGTACGTTTAGCTTTTGCTAGTGATGCTATTGTTTGTTAGTTTAGCTTTTGCTAGCGATGACAGTGTTTGTCTATTAGCTCATTTTTACTCCTTAGATTAGCATTCACGTGTAAGTATAGCTTTTGCTAGCTATGATAGTGTTCATTTATTAGCTTAGTTTTACTCTTTAGATTAAGATTCACAAGTAAGTTTAGCTTTTGCCAGTGATGCTATTGTTTGTTAGTTTAGCTTTTGCTAGCTATGCTATTGTTTGTTTGCTAGTTTAGCTTTTGCTAGCTATGCTAGTGTTCATTTATTAGCTTAGTTTTACTCTTTAGATTAGCATTCACATGTAAGTTTAGCTTTTGCTAGCTATGCTATTGTTTGTTAGTTTAGCTTTTGCTAGCTATGATAGCGTTCGTTTATTAGCTTAGTTTTACTCTTTAGATTAAGATTCACAAGTACGTTTAGCTTTTGCTAGTGATGCTATTGTTTGTTAGTTTAGCTTTTCCTAGCGATGACAGTGTTTGTCTATTAGCTCATTTTTATTCCTTAGATTAGCATTCACGCGCAAGTTTAGCTTTTGCTAGCTATGATAGTGTTCATTTATTAGCTTAGTTTTACTCTTTAGATTAAGATTCACAAGTAAGTTTAGCTGCTAGTGATGCTATTGTTTGTTAGTTTAGCTTTTGCTAGCTATGATAGCGTTCGTTTATTAGCTTAGTTTTACTCTTTAGATTAAGATTCACAAGTACGTTTAGCTTTTGCTAGTGATGCTATTGTTTGTTAGTTTAGCTTTTGCTAGCTATGATAGCGTTCGTTTATTAGCTTAGTTTTACTCTTTAGATTAAGATTCACAAGTACGTTTAGCTTTTGCTAGTGATGCTATTGTTTGTTAGTTTAGCTTTTGCTAGCGATGACAGTGTTTGTCTATTAGCTAATTTTTACTCCTTAGATTAGCATTCACGTGTAAGTTTAGCTTTTGCTAGCTATGATAGTGTTCATTTATTAGCTTAGTTTTACTCTTTAGATTAAGATTCACAAGTAAGTTTAGCTTTTGCTAGTGATGCTATTGTTTGTTAGTTTACCTTTTGCTAGCTATGCTATTGTTTGTTAGTTTAGCTTTTGCTAGCGATGACAGTGTTCGTCTATTAGCTCATTTTTATTCCTTAGATTAGCATTCACGTGCAAGTTTAGCTTTTGCTAGCTATGATAGCGTTCATTTATTAGCTTAGTTTTACTCCTTAGATTAGCATTCATGTGCAAGTTTAACTTTTGCTAGTGATGCTATTGTTTGTTAGTTTAGCTTTTGCTAGCTATGATAGTGTTCATTCATTAGTTTTGTTTTACTCCTTAGATTAGCATTCACGTGCAAGTTTAGCTTTTGCTAGCTATGCTATTGTTTGTTTGTTAGTTTAGCTTTTTGCTAGCTATGATAGTGTTCGTTTATTAGTTTAGTTTTACTCCTTAGATTAGCATTCACGTGCAAGTTTAGCTTTTGCTAGCTATGCTATTGTTTGTTTGTTAGTTTAGCTTTTTGCTAGCTATGATAGTGTTTGTTTATTAGCTTAGTTTTACTCTTTTGTTCAGCATTCACATGCAAGTTTAGCTTTTGCTAGCTATGCTATTGTTTGTTTGTTAGTTTACCTTTTGCTAACTATAATAGTATTCGTTTATTAGCTTAGTTTTATTTTTTAGATTAGGATTCACAAGTTAGTTTAGCTTTTGCTAGCTATGATAGTGTTCATTTATTAGCTTAGTTTTACTCTTTAGATTAGCATTCACATGTCAGTTTAGCTTTTGCTAGCTATGCTATTGTTTGTTTGTTAGTTTAGTTTTTGCTAGCTATGACAGTGTTCATTTATTAGCTTAGTTTTACTCTTTAGATTAGGAGTCACAAGTAAGTTTAGCTTTTGCTAGCGATGCTATTGTTTGTTAGATTAGCTTTTGCTAGCTATGACAGTGTTCGTCTATTAGCTCAGTTTTACTCCTTAGATTAGCATTCACGTCTAAGTTTAGCTTTTGCTAGCTATGTTAGTGTTTATTAATTTTACTCTTTAGCACTTACATGTAAGTTTAGCTTTTATAGACTATCACTGTTCATTTGTTACTTTAGTTTTTGCTCACTATGTTAGTATTTGTTAGTTTAGCTTTTGCTCACTGTATTAGTCTCATCTCATCTCATTATCTGTAGCCGCTTTATCCTGTTCTACAGGGTCGCAGGCAAGCTGGAGCCTATCCCAGCTGACTACGGGTGAAAGGCGGGGTACACCCTGGACAAGTCGCCAGGTCATCACAGGGCTGACACATAGACACAGACAACCATTCACACTCACATTCACACCTACGGTCAATTTAGAGTCACCAGTTAACCTAACCTGCATGTCTTTGGACTGTGGGGGAAACCGGAGCACCCGGAGGAAACCCACGCGGACACGGGGAGAACACGCAAACTCCGCACAGAAAGGCCCTCGCCGGCCCCGGGGCTCAAACCCGGACCTTCTTGCTGTAAGGCGACAGCGCTAACCACTACACCACCGTGCCGCCCCCTGTATTAGTGTTGTTTTTTTCGTTTATTTACTCACTCAGTGTTTGCTCATGCTGTTTACTCATGTTAGTGTTGACTTTTTTGTGAGTTATATTTTACTCACTATGTTAGTGCTCCATTTGGTAGTTTAGCTTTTACTCATTAGCTTGCTAAACCCAAAGATAAAAGTGGTATTGCACAGTTTTAATGAAATCCATCTGGAAGAAATGAAGCTTGTGTAATATTTCTTTCGGTTCCACCTACTTTATATCAAAAGAGGAGAAATTCTGGTGGAAAAAAAAAACAAAACTAAAATCAGACATTCATCTTTTGTACTTGGTATCATGGCCCATGACACCTACATTAATATTAATTAAATAATCCATCTCTCAGCTCCTGTCTGTGCAAACACACGAGTGTATGAGTTCAGAAATACTGCTGAAGAACTGTACCTTTGCTAGTGAGTTGAGTCCTAAAGCCGTCGCCACAGCTCCTGTCGTGGCCGATACGTACGCCATACCAAGCTGACTGGACACAGGAGAGTAGGGGTTAATAATAATAATAATAATAATAATATCTAGCAGAAACCAGAAGGTTTTACAGAAAACGATCCTGCTAAGATCCTATGGGATTTCAATGATTCAATGTGACCATGAAATAGAAAACAGAAAGCCAGATATTGTTGTAGTAGACAAAATTGATAAGCATTGTTTGATTATAGATGTTGCCTGCCCTGGAGACAACAGAGTCTGCGATAAAGAAGAAGAAAAATAGGAAAGCTACGAAGACTTAGCAAGAGAGATAAAAAGACTGGTGTATGAAGAAGGTGGATGTAATACCAGTTATTGTGGGTGCACTAGATAGAGTCAGTCAACAGACTGAAAACTGGATAATAAAAAAGCAGGGGTAAACATCAGGGTAGAACGCTTACAGAAAACAGCCCTACTCGGCGAGCCATACAGATTCCAACATCCTGTCCGAACCATCCACAACAAAATTACAAGAAATAGAAACCAGAGGGGAAAAAAAAAATTTGAATGATGCATGAAAAAACCAAACATCCACAGAACTGCAACATGGCAAATGCACAACACTGCTACTTTGAAAACCTACAAAATCATAAAGCTTAGGAAATAATTTGCATAGCAACTATAACACTACATACACTCTCAGAAAATAAAGTACATTTTTGTACCTTTGGGTACAGTACAATGGCTTGTCGCTGAATCAGTAGCCTCTAAGGTACTTATTTGTACCCTTTAAATACTGCTTGGGAACATGTATGTACCATTTTGGCCCTAAAAAAGGTACACATAGTTACCTTGAGGTCCAATAATGAGCCCTAAGGGGTACATTAGTGTATATTACACCTTGGGGGACAAAAACGGACTCCTACTGTACCCCTATTTCTGACAGTGAAGGTCGCCTAAGATATAATAAAACTTCAAAATTAACTTAGGAAATCATGTTGTAATAGTTATGCAATGCATCACCAGAAAGAAAAATCACGAAACTGCAAGCTAAGGAACTGATGATATGGGAACTGTACAGTGGATATAAAAAGTGTACACGGCCCGTTAAAAAAAATGAGACCACGATAAATAAGTTCAAAACTTTTCCCACCTTTAATGTGGCCTATAACCTGTACAATTCAATTGAAAAACAAACAAATCTGTTAGGGGGAAAAACATAGAAAAAATTAAAAATGTACACTACCGTTCAAAAGTTTGGGGTCCCTTTGAAATGTCCTTATTTTTGAAAGAAAAGCACTGTTCTTTTCAATAAAGATCACTTTAAACTAATCAGAAATCCACTCTATACATTGCTAATGTGGTAAATGACTATTCTAGCTGCAAATGTCTGGTTTTTGGTGCAATACCTCCATAGGTGTATAGAGGCCCATTTCCAGCAACTCTCACTCCAGTGTTCTAATGGTACAATGTGTTTGCTCATTGCCTCAGAAGGCTAATGGATGATTAGAAAACCCTTGTACAATCATGTTAGCACAGCTGAAAACAGTTGAGCTCTTTAGAGAAGCTATAAAACTGACCTTCCTTTGAGCAGATTGAGTTTCTGGAGCATCACATTTGTGGGGTCGATTAAATGCTCAAAGTGGCCAGAAAAATGTCTTGACTAGATTTTCTATTCGTTTTACAACTTATGGTGGGAAATAAAAGTGTGACTTCATCTCATCTCATTATCTCTAGCTGCTTTATCCTTCTACAGGGTCGCAGGCAAGCTGGAGCCTATCCCAGCTGACTACGGGCGAAAGGCGGGGTACACCCTGGACAAGTCGCCAGGTCATCACAGGGCTGACACAGACACAGACAACCATTCACACTCACATTCACACCTACGGTCAATTTAGAGTCACCAATTAACCTAACCTGCATGTCTTTGGACTGTGGGGGAAACCGGAGCACCCGGAGGAAACCCACGCGGACACGGGGAGAACATGCAAACTCCGCACAGAAAGGCCCTCGCCGGCCCCGGGGCTCGAACCCAGGACCTTCTTGCTGTGAGGCGACAGCGCTAACCACTACACCACCGTGCCGCCCAAAAGTGTGACTTTTCATGGAAAACACAAAATTGTCTGGGTGACCCCAAACTTTTGAACGGTAGTGTACAATAAGCTGGTTGCATAAGTGTGCACACCCTTAAAGGAACAGTCCACCGTACTTCCATAATGAAATATGTTCTTCTCTGAATTGAGACGAGCTGCTCCGTATCTCTCCGAGCTTTGCGCGACCTCCCAGTCAGTCAGACGCGCTGTTACTCCTGTTAGCAATGTAGCTAGGCTCAGCATGGCCAATGGTATTTTTTGGGGCTGTAGTTAGATGCGACCAAACTCTTCCGCGTTTTTCCTGTTTACATAGGTTTATATGACCAGTGATATGAAACAAAGTTCAGTTACACAAATTGAAACGTGGCGATTTTCTATGCTATGGGAAGTCCGCACTATAATGACAGGCGTACTAACACCTTCTGCACGCTTCGACAGCGCATTGATACCTTCACTCCTGTTTTTTTTCTCTCCCCCGCCCCCCCCTAACTTCCGTCAGTATCAATGCGCTGTCGAAGCGCGCAGAAGGTGTTAGTACGCCTGTCATTATAGTGCGGACTTTCCATAGCATAGAAAATCACTACGTTTCAATTTGTGTAACTGAACTTTGTTTCATATCACTGGTCATATAAACCTATGTAAACAGGAAAAACGTGGAAGAGTTTGGTCGCATCTAACTACAGCCCCAAAAAATACCATTGGCCATACTGAGCCTAGCTACATTGCTAACAGGAGTAACAGCGCGTCTGACTGACTGGGAGGTCGCACAAAGCTCGGAGAGGTACGGATCAGCTCGTCTCAATTCAGAGAAGAACATATTTCATTATGGAAGTACGGTGGACTGTTCCTTTAAAGTGCATATTCTGGACCAATTTGGTGGTTTTTTTTATATGAAAGAATGTCCCTTTACACACTCATCCAGAAGGGTAATTTTGCACAAGGCCATCTGTCTACAGCAGAAAAAAAAAAAACACGTCTGGAAAAATCCCAAGGGAGTCTGGAGCCAGATTCGTGACGTCACGTGCGGATCCGCCAGCAGGCTGAGAGAGCTTGCATGGATTCAGTGCACAGTCTGTGTAGACCAAGTTTAGCAGCTAGCGATTTTGCATTGAAATATGGAATTGTCGCCTGAGCTTCTAAACCCATGGATTCATGCATCAATGCTCATCTATCTATTGTTACATAAATCATATTTTTTCTTATCACTATTATGTATTTATATATTTCTTCATTTAGAAGAGTACTGGCTACTGTAGGAGAAAGATTTCATAAGCTACACACATGGAATCGGCTAAGTAGGGTTGTATATACATTTAATGTGTTTGACAGGTCCCAAGATCTCAAGCCCTGACACACAGATCCCTTGATACATCTCATCTCATTATCTCTAGCCACTTTATCCTGTTCTACAGGGTCGCAGGCAAGCTGGAGCCTATCCCAGCTGACTACGGGCGAAAGGCGGGGTACACCCTGGACAAGTCGCCAGGTCATCACAGGGCTGACACATAGACACAGACAACCATCCCTTGATGCATGTGAAGTAAAACGTAAAGAAAATGTGACCTTGGGTGCTGTGTGAGGCAGCTGCCTCTCCAGTAGCTCTGTAGTTTTTAGCTCTTTAAACCTCTTTTTTCCACCTTCTTACTTTTCTGCTCTTCTTATGAAAACATAGTGTGTTTTTCTTCATATCCCATGGATATTTTTAACTTTAACACGCAACCAGGAGCCAGTTTTCTTGCTTATTCAAGAGAGGAGCTGCTGGCCCTGAAAACAATGGGACGAGCCGGGATACGACACCCCATCCAGGCCGAGCTGAGGAGGAAACCCAGGGGCTGCAAAGCCAGGCTAGGCTAGTGGCGCTACAAACCATCCATTCCCTCCGTTATCATGGGAAATTTGAACTCGCTGCCGAATAAGGTCGACGAGCTATCCGCACTGAACAACCAGCGGATTTACCGGGAAAGCAGCTTATTTATTTTTACGGAGACATGGATAACACACCTTGTACCGGATGCTAACATGGACTGCTAGCTGCTAGTATCGCCATCTGTGTTTATATCCCTCCAAGGGCAAACGCAGCCACTGCATGTGAGGGGATTCACTCTGTCACAGCAAGGCTACTTAGATACTTTGGCTGCTTTTTATCAGGCTGTGGACGGTATCTTTTTAATTTCCCTGAGGGAACCCTCCCAAAGGGATCAATAAAGTTCTATCTAATCTAATCTAAGTACAGTGCTCGGCGTAAATGAGTGCACCCCCTTTGAAAAGTAACATTTTAAACAATATCTCAATGAACACAAACAATTTCCAAAATGTTGACAAGACAAAGTTTAATATAACATCTGTTTAACTTATAACGTGAAAGTAAGGCTAATAATATAACTTAGATTACACATTTTTTCAGTTTTACTCAAATTAGGGTGGTGCAAAAATGAGTACACCCCACAGCAAAAACTACTACATCTAGTACTTTGTATGGCCTCCATGATTTTTAACGACAGCACCAAGTCTTCTAGGCATGGAATGAACAAGTTGGCGACATTTTGCAACATCAATCTTTTTCCGTTCTTCAACAATGACCTCTTTTAGTGACTGGATGCTGGATGGAGAGTGATGCTCAACTTGTCTCTTCAGAATTCCCCAAAGAAAATAATTTCTTTACACCACAAAGGTGAAGGCTACAAGAAGATCAGCAAAGCTTTACTCATCAGTCAGAATACTGTCGCAAAAGTGGTACAAAAATTTAAGAAAGATGGAACTGCAACCATCTCACAGAGACGTCCAGGTCGTCCACGGAAGTTAACACCTCGACAGGAGCGTCTTCCGATGAGAAGGGTTGAAGAAAATCGGCATGCAAGTTCACTGCAGTCATCTAAAGAAGTAGAAAGCCAAACTGGGGTGACTATTTCCCATGACACAATACGGCGTACACTGCAGAGGAATGGCATGCATGGATGCCGTCCATGAAAGAAGCCTCTCCTAAAGCCCAGGCACAAAACAGCCCGCTTAGAGTTTGCCAGGGCCCATGCTGACAAAGATGAAGACTACTGGGACTCTATACTCTGGAGTGATGAGACCAAGATAAATGTTTTTGGAACTGATGGCTTCAAAACTGTATGGCGTCGCAAAGGTGAGGAATACATAGAAAAATGCATGGTGCCTACGGTGAAACATGGTGGTGGCAGTGTCCTTATGTGGGGCTGCATGAGTGCTGCTGGTGTCGGGGAGCTGCATTTCATTGATGGCATCATGAATTCACAGACGTATTGCTCTATACTGAAAGAGAAGATGCTACCATCACTCCATGCCCTTGGTCGTCGTGCACTTTTCCAACATGACTAAACACACATCTAAGGCCACTGTTGGATTTCTGAAGAAGAACAGGGTGAAAGTGATTCAGTGGCCAAGTATGTCTCCTGATCTGGACCCAGTCGAACACCTTTGGGGAATTCTGAAGAGACAAGTTGAGCATCACTCTCCATCCAGCATCCAGTCACTAAAAGAGGTCATTGTTGAAGAATGGAAAATGATTGATGTTGCAAAATGTCGCCAACTTGTTCATTCCATGCCTAGAAGACTTGGTGCTGTCATTAAAAATCATGGAGGCCATACAAAGTACTAGATGTAGTAGTTTTTGTTGTGGGGTGTACTCATTTTTGCACCACCCTAATTTGAGTAAAACTGAAAAAATGTGTAATCCAAGTTATATTATTAACCTTACTTTCACGTTACAAGTTAAACAGATGTTATATTAAACTTTGTTTTGTCAACATTTTGGAAATTGTGTTCGTTGAGATATTTAAAATGTTATTTGTCAAAGGGGGTGTACTCATTTACGCTGAGCACTGTAAGTGCCCAGCGCTTTCGTGTTGTTTACTTTTGTGTGTCAATAAATAACATTATCCGTGTACCACACAAACACAGGAACACCTAATTTAGAGTATAGTCTCTTATTTCTTACCCTGGCAACAGTCAACTTGTGAATCGCCGATTTTGCTGGTCCTCGGCTCTGTTGGTCATCGGCTGCTTCCGGGTGCCTCGCATGAAGCGCTCCCATTTCTCTCTCATTCTCCGGTCTTTTGAAAACGATGAGTACTAATCCCATCATGATCGGTGTTGTTACACCCTCCTACGATACACCTGTTAACCATTTTAATAATTACGTGATAACGTTGAAGAAATTTGCAGAAAACCACCAGGTCGTTTTCTCATAAACAAACCAGCGCTGACGTAGGATTCAGAGGGAGGCGTCCCGCACGTGACGTCACGAAAATCAACGTTTGCTGGGAAATTCAAATACCAAGTTTTTTCAGAGGCGGACCAATTCGCCTCAAATGGCTTGATTTCAACTGAATATTTCTGGTATTGCGCAAGGTAACAAAATTGCACAAAATGCAAAATGTGACAGATATTTGACCAAAGTTTAATATAAAATAGGAGAATTACATTGATCTTGATCCTGAATTTACCCATGATATGCCCTTTAAACTAACACTTTGTTGAAGCACGTTTTGATTTACGGTAATTACAGCGGTCAGTGTTAGGATTGCGCTGCGTGCTGTTCAGATGCGTTACCAGGAGATCTCCGAGGACAAGAAGAGAGCAAACCACATAACTTAAATCAATCTGGTTTATTCTCAGTCGTGCCCCAACGCGCAGCTGCGTCGGGGCTTTATATACACTCTTCATAGGGAGTATCAGCAGTGGAAAATTATGGAATGTGCTTTGCACACTCAGTCAAGGTCACAAGAGTTATGCACAGTTCAACAGGATGTTTCACACAAAAACATAGACAAAATCAGGATATGAAACAGGAACAGAACATACGAAAGTACAAAATATACAGAGCAGCACGTATTATAGCTAGCCTGAAGTAAACCCTAAACTGCTACACTACACGACAGTCACCCTTGGGCCGCGCATTTACAAGAGTAGGTTTAGGAGTATTCAGGATTATATTCTTACAGTCAGTCTTTTTGGGTCGGAGTCTATCAGCCTGCCACATCTAGACTTGGCAATATTTGCCCACTCTTCCTTGCAAAATGCTTAAAATCGGTCAGATCGCGAGGGCGTCTCTTGTGCACAGCCCTCTTCAGGTCACCCCACAGATTTTCAATTGGATTTAGGTCTGGGCTCTGGCTGGGCCGTTCCAAAACTTTTTTGGAGTTGTTGTCGTGCTGAAAGATGAAATTCCTCTTCATCTTCAGCTTTCTAGCAGACACCTGAAGGTTTTGGGCCAAAATTGACTGGTATTTAGAACTGTTCTTAATTCCCTCCACCTTGACTAAAGCCCCTGTTCCAGCTGAAGAAAAACAACCCCAAAACATGATGCTGCCACCACCATGCTTCACCGTGGGTATGGTGTTCTTTTGGTGATGCGCAGTGTTGTTTTTGCGCCAAACATACCTTTTGGAATTGTGGCCAAAAAGTTCAACCTTTGTTTCATCAGACCATAACACATTTTCCCACACGCTTTTGGGAAAGTTGATGTAAATTTAGCCGGGTCTGGATGTTTTTCTTTGACCCTACCTCATAGTCCAGACATATGGAGAATACGGGAGATTGTTGTCACACGTAGTACACAACCAGTACTTGCCAGAAATCCCTGCAGCTCCTTCAGTGTTGCTGTAGGCCTCTCGGCAGCCTCCCTGACCAGCTTTCGTCTTTTCTTTTCATCAATTTTGGAGGGACGTCCAGTTCTCGGTAATGTCACTGTTGTCCTATATTTTCTCCACTTCTTGATGACTGTCTTCACTGTGTTCCATGGTATATCTAATGCTGTGGAAATGTTTTTGTCCCCTTCTCCTGACTGATACCTTTCAACAATGAGATCCCTTTGATGCTTTGTAAGCTCTCTGCGAACCCTGGCTTTTGCTGGAGGATGCAACTGAGTAAATGTCTGAACTTTATTTGGGGTCAATCAGAGTCATTTTAATTGATGGCGGACGTGAACCCAAAAAGACTGAAAGCTGTAATTAAATCAAAAGGTGCTTCAACAAAGTATTAGTTTAAGGGTGTGCACACTTATGCAACCAGCTTATTGTACGTTTTTTATCGTTTCCCCCCTAACAGATTTGTTTGTTTTTCAATTGAATTGTACAGGTTATAGGTCACATTAAAGGTGGGAAAAGTTTTGAAATTATTTATCGTGGTCTCACTTTTTTACATCAGAAAAAACTATCATTTTAACGGGGTGTGTACACTTTGTATATCCACTGTATAACGTTTCTATAGAAAAGCTTTCACTATTTCACATTTTCATGAATGTGCCTGGAAATTTATTTAGAGAAGGTTTAATAAAACAGCCACTCACTTTACTGTAATGGGAGCATCACCACTGCGGTTAGTGTAGTTGACTATTGCATTGAAGGACTGATTGATCCACTGCCAGAACAGTACTGCCGGGGTCGTCCTGGTGTTGGGGACAAAAGGAAATCAACATACTGAATCACTATAGGGATTATACTCATATAACCACCACCATACATCATCATCATCATCATCATCATATTCCCTTTGTGGAGTGTCCTCCTTAGGGTGCTTCTGTCTTGGTAGGAAGAATCCTATCAAGCAGTTGCAAGAAGCCTGATTTATCCATCATTGTACGTCTTATCTGTTCTGTGTCTAAACCCAAAAGTTTTTCAAATTTTGACCACTTAGAAGATCTTGTGTCTAACAATAATTGTTTTGGGAGTTCATCATTGCCCATACAACAGATGTGTGCAATATATTTGAACTGCTGTTTATGGCAGAATAATTTAATATGAAGGGTTTTTGTTTTCTCACGTAGGTCCGCATTTGATATTTCAAAGCTCCAGTCTCTCTCCCTTGATATCTTTGTCTTGATTATTTCTATCGGGTGTGTTTTTGCGCTTAAATCCAGCCACTGGGGGTGCGTAGGCGTACTCTTGGTGCCGGTCCCAAGCCCGGATAAATTGGAGAGGGTTGCGTCAGGAAGGGCATCTGGCGTAAAACTGTGCCAAATCTAACATGCAGATTGAAAAGAGAAATACCATACCGGATCGGTCGGGGCCCGGGTTAACAATGACCGCCTCCGGTACTGTTGGTCAACAGAGTGCCGGTGGAAAGTATGCTACTGTTGCGTCAAAATGGAGAAGGAGAAAGGGGAGGGGCGTGTTAGGAGAGAGCGTGAAAGATGGAAGGGAAGGAGCTTAGAATTGAGGGTAGGAACACTGAATGTGGGAACACTGACTGGCAGAGTGAGAGAGTTAGCGGGTATGATGGAAAGAAGGAAGTTGGGCATTGTGTGTGTGCAGGAGACAAGGTGGAAGGGAAGCAAGGCCAAGAACATTGGAGGTGGATGCAAGTTGTTTTATTATGGAGTTGATGGAAAGAGAAATGGTGTTGGTATTGTTTTGAGGGAAGAGTTGGTCAACAGTGTGATTGATGTGAAGAGGGTGTCAGATAGAGTGATAGGCATGAAGTTGGAGATTCAAGGAGTGGTAATCAATGTTGTGTGTGCGTATGCTCCACAGGTTGGATGCGAGAATGAAGAGAAAGAGTCTTTCTGGGAAAAGATGGATGAAGTGGTAGAAAGTATACCGAGGGAGGAGCGCATACTGATAGGAGCAGATTTCAATGGACATGTTGGCGAGGGAAACAGAGGAGATGAGGGCGTGATGGGCAGATATGTTGTAAGAGAGAGAAATGCGGAAGGGCAAATGGTGGTTGATTTTTCAAAGAGGATGAATTTGGCAATAGTCAATACATACTTCAAGAAGAAAGAGCAGCACAGGGTGACGTTTAAGAGTGGAGGAAGATCTACACAGGTGGACTACATACTCTGCAGAAGGGGTAACCTGAAGGAGATTGGAGACTGTAAAGTGATGGCAGGGGAGAGTTTAGATAGACAACATCGAGTGGTTGTGTGCAGGATGAGCTTGAAAGTGAAAAAGAGGAAGTGTGAAATAGTGGAACCGAAGATTAAGTGGTGGAAACTAAAAGAGGTTGATCATCAGAAGGAGTTTAGGGAAGAAATGAGACAAGCATTGAGTGGTCATGGAAGTCTGCCAGAAGATTGGGATACTACTTCTATACTAGTAAGAGAGGCAGCAAGGAAGGTGCTAGGGTGGTCATCAGGAAGGAGGAAGGAAAACAAAGAGACATGATGGTGGAACAAAGAAGTGCGGGAAATAAAAGAGAAGAGGCTAGCAAAGAAGAATTGGGACGATCAGAGAGATGAGAAAAGCAGGCGGTTGTACAGAGAGACAAGACAGAAGGCAAAAAGAGCGGTAGCAAAGGCAAAAGCAGATGCATACCAGGAGTTGTATGAAAGACTGGAGACCAAAGAAGGAGAGAAAGACCTGTACAGATTAGCTAGGCAGAGAAACAGGGAAGCGAGGGATGTACAGCAGGTAAGAGTGATGAAAGATGTAAATGGAAATGTGCTGACTAACAAACAGAGTGTATTAAGAAGGTGGAAAGAGTACTTTGAGGATTTATTAAATGAGAAGAATCCAAGAGAGAAAAGGTCAGATTCGCTGGAGACAGCAAATTAGGAAGCAGAATTGGTTAGTAAGGATGAGTTGAGGGCAGCCATGAAAAGAATGAAGACTGGGAAAGCAGTCGGACCAGATGGTATCCCGATTGAGGCTTGGAGATGTTTGGGTGAGACGGCTGTGGAGTTCCTAACGAGATTGTTTAATAAGATCCTAGAGAATGAGAAAATGCCAAATGAATGGAGAGTGTGCTAATCCCAATATACAAGAATAAGAGAGATGCACAGAGCTGCAGTAATTACAGAGGGAGAAAATTGATGAGCCACACCATGAAGCTATAGGAAAGGGTATTGGAGGCGAGATTGAGAAGAGAGGTCGCAATCTGTGAACAGCAGTACGGGTTTATGCCAAGGAAGAGCACGTTGGATGCAATTTTTGCTTTAAGAATGTGAATGGAGAAGTACAGAGAAGGCCAGTGTTTGTAGACCTGGAGAAGGCATACCGTACGATAGAGTGCCGAGAGATGAGTTATGGTATTGTATGAGAAAGTGTGGAGTGAATGAGAAGTATATCAGAGTGGTGCAAGACATGTATGAGAACAGTGAAACAGCAGTGAGGTGTGCAGTTGGAACGACTGAATGGTTCAAGGTGAAGGTGGGACTTCAAGGATCTGCTTTGAGTCCTTTCTTGTTTGCCAGAGTAATGGATAGCTTGACAGATGAAGTGAGGCAAGAGTCACCATGGAACATGTTTGCGGATGATATTGTGATATGTGGTGAAAGTAGAAAGGAGGTTGAGCTGGGTTTGGAGAGATGGAGGTATGCATTGGAACAAAGAGGAATGAAGGTGAGCAGTAGCAAAACAGAATACATGTGCATCAATGAGAATGGGGATGAGAGTGTAGTGAAGATGCAAGGAGTAGACGTAAAGAAAACTGGTGAATTCAAGTACCTGGGGTCAACTGTGCAGGAAAATGGGGGCTGCGATAGTGAGGTGAGAAAGAGAGTGCAGGCAGGGTGGAGCAGTTGGAGAAGGATTTCGGGAGTCATTTGTGATAGGAAAGTCCCAGCAAAGGTGAAAGGTAAGACGTATAAGACGGTAGTGAGACCAGCTGTGATGTATGGATTGGAGATCGTACCCTTAACGAAGAGACAGGAGGCAAAGTTGGAGGTGGAGGAGTTGAGGATGTTAAGGTTTGCGATGGGAGGTTGGACAGGATAAGGAACGAGCACATCAGAGGGACAGCACATGTGGAGAGCTTGGGAATGAAGCTAAGAGAGATGAGACTGAGATGGTATGGGCACATCCTGAGAAGAGATGCAGAGCATGTTGGAAGGAGAATGTTGAAGATGGAGCTGCCAGGCACATGAAAACGAGGAAGGCCAAAGAGGAGATACATGGATGTGGTGAGAGAGGACATGAAAGTGGCAGGCGTGGCAGAGAAGGATGCGGAAAACAGGGCGCAATGGAGACAAAAGATCTGCTGTGGCGACCTCTAATCGGGAGCAGCCAAAAGAAGAAGAAGAAGTGGGATAGACATATGCCATCATCATCATCATCGTCAAACCCAATCTGGGCTTGAGGCGAACCATGTTTGGTTCACTTGGCCAGAATTGCTGCAGTAGGGTGGCCAGTTCTTTTCTGCGCACTCTCTCTCACACACACACACACACACACACCTATGGGCAATTTAGAGTATCCAGTTAACTTAAGTGCATGTTTTTGGACTGTGGGGGAAACCGGAGCACCTGGAGGAAACCCATGCAGACACGGGGAGAACATGCAAACTCCACACAGAAAGGCCCCAGTCGGATACTGGGCTCAAACCCAGAACCTTCTTGCTGTGAGGCAATAGTGCTAACCACTACACCACCGTGCCGCCCACGGACATATGCAGAGATAGGATATTCAAGTATATACACATCCAACAGACAGGAAAAACGTGATTTTTGCTCGAGAAGAGAACGTTCGTGCTTCTTTTTCTCAATCAATAACAACACACTTCATTCTATAGTCGCCAACTGTATTGTAATGCACACTACAAGACATTAACTGTATAATACACTACTATGCAAAAGTCGTAGGCATCCTATTTTTTTCATACAAACTTTGTTATAGATTTCTATTTTATGACTTCTACATTATCGAGTCAAAACATTACAAAAACATTTTAGAGTCCAAACGTTCGTTTCATTTTCCAGCACAAAATTAAATGTTACAGAAAAAAAAAAAGTTTGTATCTGAGCAGCATATTACATAAGAGAGCACTTTTCGGATTAAAAAAGAAAACTACTGGGCAAGAAGGCTACTGGGTTTTGCGGCAAAATGAAGAAGCGAGTGTGACAAAGTGTCCAGAAGAACTGCGACTGGTTCTGTAAGATGCTCAGTAAAACCTACAGCTCATTTCTTTATCAAACTGCACTCACTGGACCTGAGACTAAAGCAAAGGGTCGTCTCACACCAAATATCGACTTTCTTTCATTTATTATGGCTTACTGATTACTGTTTGTAGTATTTTTTTAATGTTGAAACACTTCATTTCATTATTTTTAAGCCATTTTTGGTCAACAGCATTTCTTTACATGTGCCTAAGCCTTTTGCACACTACTGTATGTAATAAACATCACTGATTAGTGTTTTCTTGAATAGTCTTTTGTCCTGCTTCTGCTCACCTGTAGAAAGTCATCATGCAGCCGGTGATGGTCATGTTCATGGGCACCTGAGCAGACATGCGGCCAATCAGCAGCATCTTCTCACCCGTGTCTGGATGGAATGCAGAGTCAAAAACGTATTTGGCCCTCCAGAGCTCATCTTCTGTCAAACCTGGGGTCACCACTCCTTTTCTGGGAGGAAATGTGGGCGGAAAAGTGAAAATATGCACCAAGTAAATGATAAGCGTGCAGAATCAAAATGGTGCAAGGCAAAATCGAATCTACCAAGTTTTTTTTAAGTAGAGAGAATATCTATCTTAAATACTGTATGGTTGAATAGAAACTAGCCGAACTGGCGGATTTGTTTCACTCTGAGGTACCTGTAATCCTGAATGATCCTGCGTGCCTTCTCGAGCTGCTCATTAGACAGCAGAACGTTGCGTGGGTCTGTGACGGTGAAGAAATGTTTGGCTCTGCCCACGAAGGTCCCCTGATCCCAGCGAGGTTCTTTGATATTTATTGAGGTTGAGAGCTCAGCTGCCATGCTGCCTACGGAGAAACGGGAGCGTGAGAGAAGCTCTGCTGTACTCATATCTCAGGGAGGAACAGCAGGTTAAACTCGTTTCAGTTCCCTGCCTTTAAAAGGCCTCAAGGTCAAAAACTCACAAAGTTCAGTTTGGGAAAGCCTCTGACACACAAGTCGTCTCATGATGAGAATATTCCTCTATCGATAGTGACATCAGCTGTCTGTGTCCAAAAATAACACAGACTAAAAATATATTGTCATGCTTCCTCCTTAATTAGAGAAGTCCTTAATCAGCACTGCGCTGCTATGGAAACGGCTGAGCCAGATGTCTGAAATCAGCTCCGTTTGGAAAAGGATGCTTGTTTTTCTCTCATATGAAGTGCTGCTGTGTATTGGGAGGATTAACGAGACCGTCAATGACGGCGTAGCTCACTCCGGCCCCGTCTAGTCCAGAAGGAACGATCTAAAGTGCACAATAAATGTTGCAAGCTATATACACTATATACAGGCTAGGAATACCGACCTATTTGCCAGAAAGAATCCAAAATGGTGAGGAATTGACCAAGAAGAAGCGATTTTTGTTGAACTGCTCATTAAGGCGTAATTAGTCCATAACTTCAGTAATAATTGTAATGAAGCAAATCTGGGTAGAAGTTATATGCACCCTAGGTTCCCCTACCTTCATGCCAGAAAGAATCAAAATCGGTGAAGAATTGAGGGAGAAGCAGTGATGTGTGGAAACTGCTCGTTAGGGATTGATTAATTACTCCATATCTTCATTATTAATTGCAATTATGCACCCCACGCAGACCTACCTTCCTGCCAAAAAGAATAACAATCGGTGAAGAATTGAGAGAGAAGAAGCGATTTTCATGAAATATGGATGACAACAGACGGATGGATGGACGGACAACACATGATGGCATAAACTCATCACCTGTCGGCCAGGTAGGAATTACCATCCATGAGTCAGAAAGCGTACACTGAAGACGAAATGCACGACCACTATGAAAAATTTAACAAGAACGCCTATAAAACTAAACAATGTTCCTCATGCTCTCTGGAACACTCTTCCAGATGTTAGGGGAAAGAAATGTAAGAACCATTTTTAATTGATTTAGCATTGAAAGATCATCAGGAATAAGAGCCGACCTGTCTCAGCTGAGTGAAGTTCTCAAGATGGGCTATACTGCTTCAGATCAGCAAGAAACTAAAATAAGGACATAGTAATGTGATCTGCCTTTCTATTTCGGGAAGAATGTGTGCTGCTACTGTACGTTTTGAACTAGCCGAAGCTTTCTTCAAGTAAGTAGCAGTACGCCAGCTAGCCAGCAACATATTAAAGGAGAAATGAAGTCATTTTTAAACTTGCTTTATTTCTTAATTAACGTGTTATTCAATTACGTTTTCAGTTTTAGTAACCTTATATCATGACTTGTATTGGCAACTAATTGCAATTAAATATTATACTTATCGGCCTATTCGGTTTTTAGCCGTGTTGAATTTAGTTCGTTTGGTCCACGGCAGGCGTCGCTTATCCGCGCGATCTTCACGAGGCTTGTGCGAGACTTCGAAACGTGAACAGCCAGGTGTCAGTGCCGCCATTTTGAAAACTGTTTTCCAAACAAAATATTGCACAAAAACGAGTTTAAATGACGATTAATGCCTACTTTTTTCAAACTTCCCTGATTGCTATCAAAACAAACAAAACTTCCGGCTTGATTACGTCAGCATTCGAAAGAGGGCGCGCGCGTCTTTTGACAACGTTGGCAGATGTTGGTCACTTTGATTTCCGCTGTACGTTTTACTTCCGTCCTACGATGTCTCGCACAGGTCTCAACGAATCTCGTTTACGGCCGTTGCTTTGACAAATGGACTGATATATTACAGAGCGTATTTCACACACTCATAACTTGCTATAGCTGCGACAAAATAGCGATCAAAAATGCATTCCTCATCTCATTATCTCTAGCTGCTTTATCCTGTTCTACAGGGTCGCAGGCAAGCTGGAGCCTATCCCAGCTGACTACGGGCGAAAGGCGGGGTACACCCTGGACAAGTCGCCAGGTCATCACAGGGCTGACACATAGACACAGACAACCATTCACACTCACATTCACACCTACGGTCAATTTAGAGTCACCAGTTAACCTAACCTGCATGTCTTTGGACTGTGGGGGAAACTGGAGCACCCGGAGGAAACCCATGCAGACAACATGCAAACTCCACACAGAAAGGCCCTCGCCGGCCACGGGGCTCGAACCCGGCCCTTCTTGCTGTGAGGTGACAGCGCTAACCATTACACCACCATGCCGCCAAAATGCATTCCTATATTTAATAAAATGAGATAAACAGAATTTTGATGATAAAAAAATTTGCCTTCAGTTCTCCTTTAAATAGTCCATTCAAGAGCTTACAAAAGCATGTATTTAAAATCAACAACAACATTTCGCTGAGACAGCGCCTTTCACCAAACCAAGGACGCTTCACAGATTAATGGCGCTCCCAAAAGACAAATCAGAAAAATAAACAAAATCAACCAAAAGAAGACATAACAGATAGGAGACACAGAAAAGGAAAAAAAAGACAATTAACATGAGTATAAAGACAGCACACTAGCTGTATCAAAGTCAAAGTCACTCCCGCGACAGGACCTGGTCTTCCCAGGCAGTCTCCCGTCCCAGTACTAACCAGGCCCTGAAGGCACATCGGGCGGCATCGATCTCCATTTCTATAGCCCTCGGCCTCTCGTCTATTACATAGCTAGGGTTACAGTGGGACACTGGTTCTCTGGTAACCACGAGAGTTTGATTCCTTACTCACATCTGTATTGCAGCATGCCTTGCTAGACAGCAGTAGGCACCATTTTTATGACCCGGTAGACTAGCTTTATGGCACTATGATAAAAATACACACACACCAATCAGCCATAACATTAAAACCACTGACAGGTGAAGAAGTGAATAACATTGATTATCTCATTACAGTGGCACCTGTCAAGGGGTGGGATATATTAGGCAGCAAGAGAAGGGTCAGTTCTTGAAGTTGATGTGTTGGAAGCAGGAAAAATGGGCAAGCGTAAAGATCTGAGCGACTCTGACAAATTGTGATGCTAGATGACTGGGTCTGAACATCTCCAAAATGGCACATCTTGTTGGGTGTTCCTGGTATGCAGTGGTTAGTACTTAGTGGTCCAAGGATCCAAAGGACAACCGGTGAACCGGAGACAGGGTCATGGGTGTCAAAGGCTCAGTGATTTACATAGAGCATAAAAGCTAGCCCATATGGTCCAATCCCACAGAAGAGCTTCTGTAGCACAAACTGCTGAAAAATTTAATGCTGGCTAAAACAGAAAGGTGTCAATATTAAACTTTTTCAGCAGTTTGTGCTACAGTAGCTCTTTTATGGGTCTGGACCATATGGGCTAGCCTTCGTGCCCCATGCAAATCAATGAGCCTTCGACATCCATGACGCTGTCTCCGGTTCACCAGTTGTCCTTTGGATCCGTGGACCACTTTTGGTAGGTACTAGCCACTGCATACCAGAAACACCCCACAAGATGTGCCATTTTGGAGATGTTCAGACCCAGTCATCTTGCCATCACAATTTGTCAAAGTCACTCAGATCCTTATGCTTGCCCATTTTTCCTGCTTCCAACACATCAACTTCAAGAACTGACTCTTCTTTTGCTGCCGAATTTATCCCACCCCTTGACAGGTGCCACTGTAATGAGATAATCAATGTTATTCACTTCACTTGTCAGTGGTTTTAACGTTATGGCTGATCTGTGTATATATCTTTTTTTTTGCTAGGACAGCGTTTGGCAGGTGGCTGTGGTTGTGGTGATTGTCAGTGGAAAATTTCGCTTTGGGTGCCAACTATATCAGGGCCACCACTGTGTTAATAAATACAATCTTCACTTAAAGGTGAAGGTACATGTTTTTTGTGCGTCTGCATGGCAAAATCTACCAAAAACGTAAAAAATGTTTGAGTACTGACTCCACTAATAGTAAGAGATACTTTATACTTATTTTCGAGTAGTCACTTACTATCAGCTTATTGACTTGAACACCACTGTGGGGGGTTTTCCTCCCTATTTTGACTTTTTCCACCAAGGAACCATTGACATTTGCTGCAAATGCTGTTTAAGTCTCTGTACTAAAAGACTTGACCTGACTTTAAAAGTTGAGTCGAGTTTTTATCCAAGATAAATAAATGTTGTGTGCACTGGGTAAATAAACAGGAGTAAACAAATGACGCATGCTACCGAACAACATCCCAACTGTCACAGGAATCATTACGTCATTAGTTTAAAAACTTACAATCATCTTTAATACAAGCCAGATGATCCAGGAGCTTCTGAAGATGAGATGGCAGATGTAACAGTGTTTTAATTAGTTGTTGCCACAAGTGAACTCGTTTCTCCAGCAAGGCAGTGCGAATGTAAAAATAGATCAGCTGGAGTTGTGTTCCCAAATACACACCCTGAATAAACCCAAGTCGCTGCACAACTACTGTCACACGGAGTTCTTTCAGTACCGGCGCCAGGTGCCAATGCGCCACACTGCACACAAACACCTGATACCATCCATATCTTGTATGTTGAGCTACTGCTAATTACCAGCTAACTAACTCCGTGGGTGCATACACAAGTTGTTTGTAGCAATAGTTTCATAACAAAAGTACCTCATAGTTAAATGAACACACACACACGGGTTTCAGTACAATCTTTAATAACTTAGCGTGGTGAGTAGGAGCCACATTTGTTTGCTTCTGTTCTCTCCTGCAGCACTTCTGGGTAACCAAAGGACCCAAACTGTGGAAGCCGGCTGTCTTTGTAGTGCCAGTCTCGTTACAAGCTAATGATTTCATCCAATTAAGATAATTAAGTGTAAATTAAGAATTGTGGTGAAGCCAGGGTTTTGTAATGTAAACAGTTGTTTTGTATGAGAGAAATGTAAGACTTTTGCTATTTGTAACGCTACGTTCACACTGCAAGGCTTAATGCTCAATTCCGATTTTTTTGTGAAATCTGATTTTTTTGTGAGGTCGTTCACATTAACAAATATATGCGACTTGTATGTGATCCTCAGTATGAACGAAAAGCGACCTAAAAGTGTTCCGCATGCGCATTGCAGGATACGACGACGTCACACGCAGTGAGCATGGCCAGTGTTTACGGAAGTAAAACCGCCCGGTTGCGGTATGACCCATCCAATCTAGCTTGAATAGCTGCATCCCCCCAAATGGAAATCAGCTCCCTAACCTCTGCGTCCTTCCATTGAGAAGATTCAGAACCTTCACAGCCCGAAGCGTCCCCCTCATTGATGTCATTATGCGCCATGTTGTTGTAACTTTTTTTGAGAGACCCGCCGCCTACTTCAGCGCAGAATAGTGACGTTTGTGGCTTGTTGATGACGTGTAAGTCGGATGAATGCGACCTGGCGGTTCAGACTGAAGTCGCATATGAAAAGAGCGGATAGGAATCGGAATTAGGACCACATATCCAAACGGCCTGGGTCGGATTTGAAAAAATCGGATCTGTGTCGTTCATATTGTCAATAAAAGATCGGATACAGGTCACATATGGGCGAAAAGATCGGATTTGAGTCACTTCAGCCTGCAGTGTGAACGTAGCCTAAATCTTGCCATTGTTATGTAAATGGAGGATAAATGGGGTTTTGTCTGTCTACAGCTGTTTGTGTTAATTGTAGGGGGAGGGGCTAGTGATTATTTAAGCCCTCTGAGGTGGTGTTTACATTAGACCGTATCCGTCTCGTTTTCGTCGCGGATGCACTGTCCGTTCACATTAAAACGCCGGGAAACGACTCCACAGGCGGAACAACTTGAATCCGCCAGGGCCCACGTATTCAATCCATTACGTATCTGATCCGGTGCTGTGTAAACATTGAGAAACGAGGATACGCTGTGCTGAGCTCTAGCTGACGTCGTCATTGGACAACGTCACTGTGACATCCACCTTCCTGATTCGCTGGCGTTGGTCATGCCATGTTGGTCATGTGACACGACTGCTGAAAAACGGCGCGGACTTTCACTTCCTGCTATTTGTCCCGAATCACTGCTCGTGCGCTTCACTCGCGCGCTCTGTGAGCTGCGCAGGGCTGGAGTGCGCACCCTCCAGAGGGCACTTGCTGTTCAGGGCGGAGTGATTTGGAGCGCAGGATGCCTGCGGAGCCGAGCGTATCCGTGTATTGGCATTGCTGTGTGCACGTGAATCGTTTTAAAAACGTTAATCTGATGATCCGCTGATACGGTCTAATGTAAACCCCACCTGAAGGAGGTAGCTGACGGTCTGGCCATTTTTATTGCAGCCTGGTTTGTAGTCCTGAGCTGTGCAGTGGTTTGCTCTTCAGACTGGAAATTTTCTTTCTACTTTAGTCTAGTTACATTTTTGTTTTGTTTTTTTTGTTAAATTCATAGGCCTACATTACTTTACTTTAACATTTTGAAATTCCAACTTTTTATTTTTATTTTTGCTCTCTTGCTCACTTTTGGGAAAATCTGGACTGTAAATAAACCACCATTCTTGCACCGAAGTTGCAATTCTTGGCTGCGTCATCATTTTGTCTCAGAACCCATGTGACAACTACTCAAACACGCACAACTAGTCAGCTCATTAACCCACCATGTGGAGCATTCTGGTGCTCCACGTAACCTGCCAGAGGCGGAACAAGTCAACTTTATTGTCAAATATGCTATACATGCTCGACATGCAGCACAGATGAAATTTCAGTCCTCTCTGACCCACGGTGCAAACAGGCAATGCAATAAATAAAAATAGAATAATTGAAAAAAACAAACAATATAAACAGTATAAACACTCAAGATAAGAACAAGACATAGACTAAACACTCAGACAATATAAACAGTGTAAACACTAGATCAGAACTACACACAGACTAAACACTCAAACAGACAATATAAACAGTATAAACACTCCAGATATGAACTAGACGTAGACTAAACACTCATATATATATATATATATATATATATATATATATATATACACACACACACACACACACACACACACACACACACACACATAAATTGGTTCAAATAACCAAACAGTCAAGGGCACTTGAGGTATAGCAGGTAAACATGAAATAAGCAGTATATTATATATACAGTATAGAACAAAATGCAAATTCATATTTTTGATGCGGGGCGGCACAGTGGTGTAGTGGTTAGCACTGTCGCCTCACAGCAAGAAGGTCCGGGTTCGAGCCCCGTGGCCGGCGAGGGCCTTTCTGTGCGGGGTTTGCATGTTCTCTCCGTGTCTGCGTGGGTTTCCTCCGGGTGCTCCGGTTTCCCCCACAGTCCAAAGACATGCAGGTTAGGTTAACTGGTGACTCTAAATTGACTGTAGGTGTGAGTGTGAGTGTGAATGGTTGTCTGTGTCTATGTGTCAGCCCTGTGATGACCTGGCGACTTGTCCAGGGTGTACCCCGCCTTTCGCCCGTAGTCAGCTGGGATAGGCTCCAGCTTGCCTGCGACCCTGTAGAACAGGATAAAGCGGCTAGAGATAATGAGATGAGATAAGATATTTCAATGGGGACAACAAGGTGATGTAGATGGCGACGCGCAAGGACACAGCAGCTCTGAGCTCTCGGTTTCGGTGTATGGTTTTCACAATGGCATGGATGTTTTTGTGTGTACGAGTGTGTGTGAGTGAGACAAAACAAATCTACACCCCAGCTATGCTGAGGAAGGTGGGATTCTCGTGTCGTGTGGACATTACGACGGATTACCAGTGGCTCCACAACATTCCGCTGGACATGGTGAGATCGCCGGGCACACCCTGGATTGTTGTCGGGCCAAGGCGGCGCAGAGAGTGGAGGCAGAAGGGGGGTTGCAGGGGCGGCCTACTAGCACAGCTAAGGCCAAGTTTACATTAGACCGTATCTGTCTCGTTTTCTTCGCGGATGCACTGTCCATTTACATTAAAACGCCTGGAAACGCCGGGAAACGGGAATCCGCCAGGGTCCACGTATTCAATCCAGATCGTGTCTGGTCCGGTGCTGTGTAAACATTGAGAATGCGCGGATACGCTGTGCTGAGCTCTAGCTGGCGTCGTCATTGGACAACGTCACTGTGACATCCACCTTCCTGATTCGCTGGCGTTGGTCATGTGACGCGACTGCTGAAAAACGGCGCGGACTTCCGCCTTGTATCACCTTTCATTAAAGAGTATAAAAGTATGAAAATACTGCAAATACTGATGCAAATACTGCCCATTGTGTAGTTATGATTGTCTTTAGGCTTGCCATCCTTCCACTTGCAAGTGGTAAGTGACGCGCATGCCCGACATGCACTGAGATCACACACACAGCGGCTCAGTCCCAAATCACTGCTTGTGCACTTCACTCGCGCACTCTGTGAGCTGCGCAGGGCCGGAGTGCGCACCCTCCAGAGGGCACTCGCTGTTCAGGGCGGAGTGATTTGGAGCGCAGGATGCCTGCGGAGCCGAGCATATCCGTGTATTGGCGTTGCTGTGTGCACGCGAATCGTGTATTGGTGTTGCTGTGTGCACGCTAATCGTTTTAAAAACGTTAATCTGATGATCCGCTGATACGGTCTAATGTAAACCCCACCTAAGAAAACAGCCCTACAAACCCCCGCTACCAAGTATCTTTCTCACAAATGCTTGGTCCATCATCCACAAAACTGACGAACTGGAGTTACTGATGGCACACAACCGGAACATTCGTGACTGCAGTGTGATGATTATCACGGAAACCTGGCTATACCCGCTCATCCCAGACTTGGCTGTTCAGCTAACCAGCCACTCCATGCACCGCTTCGACAGGAATAAAAGCTCTGGTAAGAGCAGAGGAGGGGGGCTCTGTATTCATGTTCATATGGACTGGTGTACAAACAGTAGGGTCATACACACACACTGCTCTCCTGATCTGGAAGTAATGACTGTGCAGTGTAGTAGGGGTCGACCGATAATCGGCCTGGCCGATATATCGGGCCGATATTCTGCATTTTTAGGGTTATCGGTATTGGCCATAATTTCCACCGATATGCCGATAACATGCCTTTTTGGAGCCATTTCGTTCCTAACGCGACTGTCACTGCACGTCCTTTCCTGCACTCGCCTCTCTGAGTTCAAGAACACGGTCCCGCCCACCACAACATCTGATTTGTTTGGCACAAGAGATATAGTCAATCGACACGCGCAGCTAAATACTCTGAACCGTTTCAAGGCGCCCGTATCAAGGTAAGGACACGCTGCTTTTCCCGCAATAAGTCACAAACACACAAGTTGCAAAAGCACATCATCATTATATGTTTACATTCTTCATCTACTACTCATTAAAATTGTCCATTTGCATCTGTGTAGCCAGGCAAACTTAGCTTACGGAAGGAAGCACTTGAATTAGCCTACAACCAACTAGTCTCGCTGAAACAGCATAAAGTAGGCTGCAGTCATTTTTAAATCCCCGTCTGGAAAGGTTGTGAATGTGTCAGTAGTTCTACTCGAACAGTAGAATGACAGCCATTCAGAGAGGTGGTCAAGGGAAGACGAAATAAAACGTAGTGTTTGTGTTCTGTAGGCTAGCGCAAGCCTCCTGGCTATTTGTTATGGTGATGAGTAAACTTCATGATGTGACTTGTGCTCAAAAAGCGGACTGCACTTGTATATGTTAAGGGCCCCATACACGTTCAAAAAAGTCGTCAAAATTTTGTATCAATATTTTGATAGCAAAATTTTGATGCAAAATTTTGATGTAAAATGTCCACACACGATTCAATGTTTTTTCTATCAAAAATTCAGTATTGTCAAAAACTTTGACATGGATGCAGCAGTGGCCGTAGCACTTGTGTTCGCGTTGGACAATGAACCGCCTCGGCATCGACGGAAATGGTCGAAAGACTGGTTTTTGAAATGGCGAACGTACGGTCACGTCAACCTCCTCAGAGAACTTCGTCTCAAAGAACCAGAGGACTTCCGTAATTTCCTTAGGATGGATGCCCCATCCTTCGATGAATTATTGGACCTTGTCAAGCCATTGATATTGAAAGAAGACACTGTGATGCGTTCATCTATACCACCAAGTGAACGCTTGTCCATCACACTGAGGTACCTGGCATCTGGAAATTCTTTTGAAGACTTGAAATTCCTGACTGCAACGTCTCCGCAAGCAATTGGAAAGATAGTTATTGAAACTTGCGAGGCCATCATCTTTTGTCTGAAGCGTCAACAAACAATAAAGATGAGTAAACTTTTATTCAAGAAACATTCATATTATGTTTCAAATTTATGAACATAAAAATAAACTGAACATATTTATAGTATTTTAAGTATAAAAATAAATTGAAAATTGAAAATACGCACTGTCTGTGGCAATCTGAGTTCGATATTACAGGATCACGAAATCATGTGCATACTGTACATGAACAATCTTGACATTATATCAATATTGACACACCTCATCTTGGTATGTCATGAAAGTCAAGCATTGGGATCGAAACTGCTGAAAAATTCCGACATTTCGGTTTGGTCACCACCCGTTTCCGGTCGAGAGAAATGCCTGCCCTGGAAATTGCTCATGAAAGAAGATGTAGATTCAGGCTGAAATGGATAGTTGCCAAGTGAACCCTGGGGGGTACTGCAACGACTACTGGATGGAGTGGAGGTTTCGCAATTTATTTGCACCGAATTTCTGTGCAGCGTGCCACATCGACCTTCAAACAGTATGTCGTTTATGGCTTTCTTTGCAAACAGCGCTTGTCTGGTATCCATATATTTCAATTCATGTGCCCATGTCTTGGCTTGGTTGAGGTACTCGTCATCCGGCTCAGTTAAACGTGCTTTTGCCATGGACAGCAGCTCGGCTTTCACAAGCCCCCCACACACGCATCAATAATTTGACGACTCTTCAAAAAATATCAAAGTGATTTGATATGTCAAAATTTGGGTTCAAAATTTTGACATCAAATTTTTGACATCAAAACACCCTACACACAATCAAACTTTGTATCAAAATGTTGATATCAAAATTTTGATACAAAATTTTGACGACTTTTCTGAACGTGTATGGGGCCCTTTAGGTAACTTTATAAAGCGCTGTTTGAACATTTAAACAAGCCAGGTGTGACTAGTATTTATAATTCTTGCGCAAGTGATTCTCCTTGCTAGCGCTTCTGATTCGGAAAGCGATATACTCTTAAAGGAGCAGCCGCTCCTAATAGGGAGTGATAGCCTACTTTACTGTATGTTTGATTTTACTTTTTAAAAAATGCTGCAGGCAGCTCCCTACACTTGATTTGTTATTTAAAAACTACTTGAAGTTGGTAAGTCTTACTTAGTTCTTAGTGTAAAAGAATCCAGAGTGTGTTTTCATTTATTTTCCACTGAAAATGGTGAGCTGTAATATAGTAGGGAGTGATTTATTTTTTTATTGGTGAATATTTATTTTATTATTATTTTATTTCTCATTTTATTCTAACTAATGTTTGACTTTATTGTACAAATGCTGCTGGCATCTCCCTGCACAAAATTTCATGTTCAATTTTACAATTACCGTATTTTCTGGACTATAGAGCGCATCTGTATATAAGCCGCATCCGCTCTATTTTTTAAAAAAAATTTTAAAAAAGATATACAAGCCGCACCGGGCTATAAGCCGTAGATATCTATGTTGAAAAATTAGATATTTACTGCATGTACAGAACGATTTTGTACTGTAAATGTACATGTATGTACCTGAACAGATTCTTTCCGAACAGTGCCTTTTAACACGGCAGCAACTTTGCTGATTAAAACGGAACAGAACCAAGAGAAAATAACCGGTATTTATTTACCTTCATTTCTCCTGTTTGAAACCACAAGTCACTTTAATCATCTTTGCTGGATTTGAAAATAATTACCAGTTAGTAATTTGTCGTGCGTGTTCTATCTGCTAAAGATCTGCTAATTCTTCTTTGCATTGATTTTTCGTCTATCTTATTTTTGATTCTACTTCCGGTTAGAGCGCCCCTAGCGGTGGAAGAAAAATCCACAGAATAGCCGCACCTTTGTATAAGCCGCATGGTCCAAAACCTAGGAAAAAAGTAGCGGCTTATAGTCCAGAAAATACGGTAAACATACATTTCATGGATATGAAGGTCTGTGTCAGTGTGTGCTATGTTTAATTTCATGTGAATTATAATGTTTACATTTATCGGTTGCACATATCGGTTAGGGCGGCACGGTGGTGTAGTGGTTAGCGCTGTCGCCTCACAGCAAGAAGGTCCTGGGTTCGAGCCCCGGGGCCGGCGAGGGCCTTTCTGTGTGGAGTTTGCATGTTCTCCCCGTGTCCGCGTGGGTTTCCTCCGGGTGCTCCGGTTTCCCCCACAGTCCAAAGACATGCAGGTTAGGTTAACTGGTGACTCTAAATTGACCGTAGGTGTGAATGTGAGTGTGAATGGTTGTCTGTGTCTATGTGTCAGCCCTGTGATGACCTGGCGACTTGTCCAGGGTGTACCCCGCCTTTCGCCTGTAGTCAGCTGGGATAGGCTCCAGCTTGCCTGCGACCCTGTAGAAGGATAAAGCGGCTAGAGATAATGAGATGAGATGAGACATATCGGTTATCGGCATCCCAATTCCATAATAATCGGTATCGGTATCGGCCCTGAAAAAAACATATCGGTCGATCCCTACAGTGTAGACCCTTTTACATGCCCAGAGAGCTGACAATGGTGATCATTGCTGCTGTGTATATCCCACCAGATGCTAATGTTAGCACAGCGCTCTCTCAGCTGTATGACACCGTTAATAAACAAATGCAGACCCATCCAGAGGGAGCTTTTATTGTTGCTGGGGACTTCAACCAAGCTTGCCTTAAGACTGTGCTCCCTAACTTCGTACAATACGTACAGTGCTCCACCAGAGGGAAGAACACATTAGGCCATGTTTATTCTAACCTGAAGCAAGCCTACAGAGCAGTACCCCTCCCTCACCTGGGCATGTCAGACCATCTCTCACTGCTCCTGGTCCCTGCATACACCTCCCTCAGGAAGAAATCCAAACCTGTCACAAAGAACATTAAAACCTGGCCTGAAGGAGCACTCTCCCAGCTTTAAGATTGCTTTGAGCGCACTGAGTGGAGCATATTTGAACATCTTGACCTACAGGAGCACACAGAGACTGTTCTGTTCTACATAAAGAACTGCACTGACAGTGTTACTGTGGAGAAGCGCATCCGGATCTACCCCAACCAAAAACCATGGATGACCTCGGATGTCCAGACACTCCTGAGAACCTGAAACTCTGCCTTCAAGTCAGGTGACAGAGAACAGTACAGCATGGTGAGGGCAGAGCTGCAGAGAGGCATCAAAGCTGCTAAGGCTGCTTATAAGAGGAAAGTGGAGGACCATTTTGCCAACAATAACCCGCGGCTGGTGTGGCAGGGGCTACAGAGCATCACCAACTACAAAGGCTCCACACCTGTCACTACCATCGCTGACGCATCGCTGGCTGATGAATTAAACAGTTTCTTCTCCTGCTTTGAAGCAGAGGCTCCACACTCAGCTGCATGACCACCACAGACCTCCACTCACAGCACACTCACACTACAGGAACACCAGGTGAGGCAGGTGCTGAGGACTGTGAACACCAGGAAAGCAGCCGGACCAGATAGTGTAACTGGGAAAAGTACTCTGCGCCTGTGCTGACCAGCTGGGGGGAGTCCTGACCAGGTCGTTCAACCTCTCACTGTCACAGGCTACCATCCCCCAGTGCCTGAAATCAGCTACCATCATCCCTGTCCCAAAGACTCCTGCCCCAAAGTGTCCCAATGACTACAGACCTATTGCCTTAACATCAGTAGTCATGAAATGCTTTGAGAGGCTCATCCTTCACCACATCAAGGCCTGTCTCCCTTCAAACCTGGACCCACATCAGTTCACCTACAGAGCTAACAGATAGACGGAGGACACCATCGCCACAGCTCTGCACACAGCACTCAGCCACCTCGAGCAGCCAGGGAGCTACAGTACATCAGGATGCTGTTCATAGACTTCAGCTCGGCATTTAACACCATTATTCCTGACATCTTGGTGGAAAAGCTGACCAACATCGCTCTTTTCCCCTCCACCTGTGCCTGGATCAAGGATTTCCTGACTGACCGCCCTCAAACGGTTAAGGTAGGCACCACCTGCTCCTCCACCCTGACCCTCAGCACAGGCTCACCTCAGGGCTGTGTGCTGAGCCCTCTCCTGTATTCCCTGTATACGCATGACTGTACACCCATCCACCCCTCCAATACCATCATTAAATGTGCGGATGACACCACGGTCATCGGCCTCATCAGCGGAGGGGACGAGACTGCGTACAGGGACGAGGTCAACATGCTGGCAGGTTGGTGTTCTACACACAACCTGCTGCTCAACACCAGCAAAACTAAGGAGATGGTGATTGACTTCAGGAAACACAGGGGGGATCCAGCCCCACTGAGCATCAACTGGGACTGTGTCCAGCAGGTGTCCTCCTTCAGGTTCCTTGGAACACACATAGCCGAGGACCTCTCCTGGACTGCTAACACATCAGCGGTGGTAAAAAAGGCCCGACAGCGACTCCACTTCCTAAGGATACTCAGAAGGAACCATCTGGAGGAGAAACTGTTAGTGGCCTTTTACCGCAGCACCATCGAGAGCATCCTGACGTACTGCATTACAGCTTGGTACACCAACTGCTCTGTGGCAGAAAGAAAGAACCTGCAGAGGGTCATTAAAACTGCACAGCACATCACTGGCAGTCCCCTACCCTCGCTAGAAGACATCGCCAGCACACGGTGTCTCAAGAGAGCGAGGGCAATCATTGCTGACCCCTCACACCCGGGACAGCACCTGTTTACCCTCATGCCCTCTGGCAGGAGATACAGGTGCCTCAAAAGCAAGACAAACAAACAGTTTTTTTCCCTGGGCCATCAGGTCCCTGAATTCATAAAGAGAGTGTCTCATTCTCATTATCTCTAGCCGCTTTATCCTTCTACAGGGTCGCAGGCAAGCCGGAGCCTATCCCAGCTGACTACGGGCGAAAGGCGGGGTACACCCTGGACAAGTCGCCAGGTCATCACAGGGCTGACACAGACACAGACAACCATTCACACTCACATTCACATGCTAGTGTATTGTGTAAATGATGTAAATATGCATTCCTTTCTTATTCCTATTTTACTCCTTTCTTATTCCTATTTTACTGTTTTACTGTTTTCTTTAATAACTTTACTGTTTTACTGTTTTCTTTTTATATTTATTATGCACCGGCCGGAGAAGCACTGCAATTTCATTGTATACTTGATGTGCAATGACAATAAAGATTCTACTCTATTCTATATTCTATTCTATATTTTTGACGCAAAATAAAATGGGTGTAGATTGTTCTGTGTTTGACTACGGAAAACAAAATGAAGAAAAGAAAATGCCGGAATTCCTACTCGCAAACACTGGAAGCCTGAGTTCAGCGTGTGACATCAAAACAAAATGGCTGCTCACAACATCAACACTAAATAAAGCAGAGAGGAACCGTCAGGGCCTTCTAGGTCTTCAGAGAAGCCCAAACGTATCAGCATTTCAAATGTTATATTTAATTTCTTTCATAATTTCATGATAATTATTCTCTTCTGATTTGGCCTCATTTTCTATCAATTTTACCTCAGAAATGAAAGGGTTACTACTTGAAAATATTAAAATCGAGTTCTCCAATGAGATTGTTTTGTTTGTTGTCTCTAGACTGAGAAGAGTTTAGAGCTGCTCACTCATTGGTTAGGACTTCATTGCTGGGACAGAAGGCCATGGCAGTGTATGTTTACGTAGGAAGTGACAGATGACTGATTAGCCAATCAGATTTTGATTTACAGTAGGAGAGACCAAAAATTTATCGCCCTCGGCCTTCTTGAAGGCTAACATGAGCTTAACCGCGAGTCGGCGCCGTCAATGCAACAGTGAAGTCACCTTCCAGCCAGTGTAGCGTTCATCAGTAGTGTTAGCGAATGCTAATAAAGCAGTCAATCCAGTGCTATCGAGAGCAAATAGCACAGGCTAACGACCAAGGAACTAAGATTTCTGTCTCCAGACTCTTTTTCCATGCACATGTATCACTGTCATAATTTCATATGAATAAAGTTGGGGTTTTTTTTGTGAACTTCCCCAAATCCCTCTCTTGTAAAATATGTTAATTTGTTGGGTTCCGTTAATGGTTCCACTATTGTTTCTGATGGGGCGTTAATTAGTGTAACACACCTGTGGACATTATCGTGCTTGGGATGTCTGCTAAGGGGTAAGCTGGCTTCGTGAATCCTGCATAGACAATATTCGTTCTTATTATCCCTACAGGACACTTTTTCCATGGAATAAAAACCTGTTCTATTCCCTTCTCGCGGGTTTATTGATAGCATTCAATATTGTTATCATATCACTTATCCTACGTATATTACGCCACTCTACCCAGTGGAGAATGAGCGTGCAATATTGTTAAAATATTACACGTTGTCAAGACAACATAACGTCACATGTTGGAGACGTAAAACTTCCGTGTTAGCAAGTGACTGTGACAACTTGTAAATAAACATGGCCGCCAGGTTTGCTTTGTTAAAAATGGAAGATTTTGGGAGATTTTGGCTGCCAGGTCACTCCGTTGTGTGTAGCTGTCGATATTGATTTGAAAAGTAACTAAGTAAATTACACAGGGAAAAAAAAATAATAATAATAATATTCGGCTTGACTGTACTAGCATTGGCTTTCACCAACGCTATACCGGCTGGAAGTTAACTGGACTGCTGTGCTAACAGCACTGAGTCATGGGTAAGCTAACGTTGGCCTTCGCTAATGCTACTGTTACACCGACTGGAAGGTAACTGGACTGCCGTGCTAACAGCACAGAGTCGCAGGTAAGCTAGCGTTGGCTTTTGAGAATGCTGATACGAAGACAGTGTATTATAATAATAATAATAATAATAATAGCTTCCTTTCGTGGTCTATCAGATATATTCCATTCAGCTACTCGTCTTCAACTCATTCAATATCATGCTAGCTGAATGGAATATATCTGATATACCACTCAAAGACAGCCAGTATTAAATACAGTATATTTTTTCCCCCAAGATGTGATGTTTATTTTTTAATGTAAGAATGTTTTGACACACATCCACTGTTTGTATCGGGTCAAATATGCAAATTAGCATCGTAAAATTCTGTGTGAAAAGTCGAGTGTTTATCTGAGTAGCCTGTCTCCATGTGTTGATAGCCCTGTCATTCATAGTTTTCCAGGTACGTTTGCCTGACTATGTTAAGAAAATGTTTAAGATCTGTCAAATATTTTATTCATTACTGCATGATTTATTTCATTTATTGTACATTTGTAAACTACACTATATGATCAGGATTAAGTACACGACTATTATACGTATTATACGTTTTATCTCACACAGTGTCATGTAACCAGCCTACTGAACAGTATGTTGCCTACAGTATGCAAATATGTTATTATTTTTATTTTTATCATGCTTGGGATGTCTGGAAAATGAGATGCCAGAGTTCTTTCCCCTGTCTCTGTGTCGATAGCCCTGTCATTCTGAATAAATGCTCACAGATGAACTCTTCGCCTCCTCGGCATCATCTATTTGCCACACAAAGACTTTTAGTTATTATTAGAGTAATTGACTGGTTATAGTCAGTTACACACACTCGTCCCAGTATTTTTCACTCATACTTAAATATTCATTTCCCTGTGTAATTGACTTAGTTACTTTTAAAATCAACATTGACAACGACACACGACAGAGCGGCCTGGCAGCCTGCCGCTAATCCCTTGCAAAATCCTTTGCCCTGTTGCTTTTTTGGTGTCTGGCTAAGTTTTGGCTGAGCTCAAGTCCCAGCTCTAATAGTAACGGTTCACCACTGAAATAAAATAACACTTATTTATTTTTTTCGCGGTCCGGTCTCCATCAAATCCTGCACTCTGATTGGCTGGCGAGTGGGTCCGTATCCTACGATACGGACCCCAGTTATGGACCCCGGTTACGGACCTCTGGCGACTCGCTCGTTCACAACAACAACAAACATAATAGTAATTTTTGTCAACATTTGTCAAATTAATGTCAGCATTAATTTTCACATTTCTCAGGAGAACAGCATTAATTTTACATCATGGATAGTGATAACGACAGTCTTCACAGCGAAAGTGAGCTTTACTACCCTGAGGAAGACGAAATAAAAGAAAACATTTCAGGAGAAAGCTAGAAACCTGTAACTGTTGCTAACGCCGAGCAGAAACATGGCTGAATCCTGAACGACTCAATTTTGTATAAATAGGGGACTACATAGGCGGCAAAATGTAGTTTTTTTCCTGCCATAGAAGTGCACTTGTATACCGAGGAGGAAGCCATTTGCGTTACAGACGTGAATGAGGATTCAAAATAGCATTAGTTTTACATCATGGATGGTGATAACGACAGTGTTCACAGTGAAAGCGAGTTTTACTATCCTGAGGAAGACAAAATAAAAGAAAACATTTCAGGAGAAAGTTAAAAACCTGTAACTTGCTAAGGCCGAGCAAAAACATGGCTGAATCCTGAATGACTCAATTTTGTATAAATAGGGGACTACATAGGCGGCAAAATGTAGTTTTTTTCCTGCCATGGAAGTGCACTTGTATACCGAGGAGGAAGCAATTTGCATTACAGTTGTGAATGAGGATTCAAAATGGCGGCTCGGCTCGGTTTTCCCTTTTGGACGCTCTCGTTTTCTGTTACAATTTGGTAAAGAAAAATATATATATATTATTTACCAGCTTAAGGTCGGTCCATATGGTGAAATACCGTGAGCTCGGTCTTGAATATGGTACTTCACGATACGGACCTCCCAGCTGGTAAATAACATTTTCTTTTTTAAGTTTAAATGTTGTACTGGACATCTGTACGAGTATTTGTGTTAGATCAATCAACGTATAGCCATATTTGCTTGTTAAATCCATAACACTGATCATACAGATTGTTTTGATGAGGAAAATATACTGTGGCAGCGGGGGCGTGGTCAAGCGTCGGTCTGTGAATGGAGGGCAGAGTCAGGGAAGGTAAGTGGCAGAATCACTCTACCTGACATGAATTAACCTGTTTGTGTGTCTTCCCCAGTGACCACGCCCTATAAAAGGAGAGAGAGCAGAGAAAGGGAGCTCTCTCCCGACCAGAATGCATGGGTGTGCGTGTGTGAGAGTGTGAATGAGCTGAAAAGCCACATATACCACAGAAAATAAAAGTTTCTGAGAATTCATTTCTGGCCTGCCGTGCTTCTGTGCTCCACCCACCTGCTCTGGTTCTACAGTGGTGCTGAAACCTGGGACGGAGCGCAGAAGGAGACAGCCCCATGGAGTCCTCCCCCTTCAAGGCCCTGGTCCATGCCCTTGCCTCGGCCCAACAGAGCCAGCACCAGGCACTGGTCGCCCTCTGGAAGGAGCAGGAACAACAGTTCGAAGCCCTGGTGCTGGCACAGCAGGAAGATCGCTGGGTGTTCTGGCACCTGCTTGTGTCGGTGGGGTCCACCATCACCACCGCCACGGACCCTCCCCACTTCACCCTAACGAAGATGGGTCCGCATGACGACCCCGAAGCCTTCCTTACTCTTTTTGAGCAGGCAGCAGAGGCATGGGGTTGGCCGGTGGAACAGCGCGCGGTGCGCCTCCTCCCCCTGCTAATGGGCGAGGCACAGCTGGCCACGTTACAGCTCCCCGCCGACAGCCGGCTGGTCTACGCCGACCTCCACAGGGCCGTCCTCCAAAGTGTGGAGCGCACCCCGGAGCAGCAATGGCAGCGCTTCCACGCACTGCACCTGGAGGAGGTCAGCCGGCCGTTCGCGTCTGGCCAGCAACTCCGGGACGCCTACCAGCGGTGGCTGAGGGCCGACAACCGCGACACCAAGGGACTCATTGTGCTCTCCCCAATGCCTCGTCTTGCACCAGGCTTTGGTGGATTGAGGTCTGATTACAGCTGGAGTCCACCAAAGCCTGATACATATCCCCTTGGATACTCACCGGTATGCGATACGCTCCGGCCCGATCAAGGGCGGTGGAGCTGGAACAATTCATCGCCCGACTTCCGGAAGGAACAGCGGAGTGAGTCCAGTGCCATCGCCCAGCGTCGCTGGATCAGGCCATCGAGCTGGCGGAGGACCATATGGTGGCTGTTCTGATACCAGGACAGCGTGTCTCCTCTTCTCCCCTCTCTTCTCTCCCTTTCTCCCCTTCTGTTTCTTGTCCTCACCCCATTCCCCCACCGCGGAGGCGGGGGCCGGCTCCACCCCAGCCGGCCCTCCGCACCCGAGGTGCCCTACCATTTCCTACTTCCATGTCTGTGTCTTCCCCCCCCCACCAGGTGAGTGAGCTCCGAAACACCGGTGCAGAGGGAGAGCCTGGGCCGGTATGCTGGCGCTGCGGGGAGCCGGAGCACCTCCAGCATCAGTGCTCGGCGATGGAGGTGGGCGCGGTGGTCCGGATCCCCGATGCGCCAGGGACCGCCCTTGATCGGGCCGGAGTGTATCGCATACCGGTGAGTATCCAAGGGGATATGTATCAGGCTTTGGTGGACTCCAGCTGTAATCAGACCTCAATCCACCAAAGCCTGGTGCAAGACGAGGCATTGGGGAGAGCACAATTAGTGAAGGTGTTGTGTGTACACGGGGATGTTCACAACTACCCTTTAGTGTCAGTCCACATTCTATTTCAAGGGGAGAAATTTAGAGTAAAGGCGGCGGTTAATCCTCGCCATACCCACTTGATAATTTTGGGGACTGATTGGCTGGGATTTAGGGAATTAATGGCACATTTAGTGAAGAGTGGGGCCTGCCATAATTTAGCGGGGGGAGGTCCCGGTGTGGCATCAGTGGGAGCAGCTGTCATAGAGCCGTCTACGTCATCACCGCGTCAGAGTGAGGAGCAGCAGGCTCCTCCTCTCTCTCTCTCTGGGAATCCCTCGCGGATTTTCCGTTAGAGCAGTCATGAGACGAGACTCTGCGGCATGCGTTTGACTAAGTGCAAGTAATCGATGGTCAAATGCTCCAGACAAACACCACCCTGTCATTCCCTTATTTTTCCATTATTAAAGATAGATTATCCCGAGTGACGCAGGACACTCAGACTAAGCAACAGATAACGCAGCTTTTAATCCCAAAGAGCCGCCAGGAATTTATATTCCAGGCGGCTCACATTAATCCCATGGCCAGACACTTGGGGCAGGATAAGGCACTAGCCCGAATAATGGCCCGGTTCTACTGGCCAGGGATTCGCAGTGATGTCCGTAGGTGGTGTACGGCATGTCACGAATGCCAGTTAGTAAATCACGCGGCCATTCCAAAAGTGCCTTTGCGCCCTCTGCCATTAATCGAGACCCCGTTCGAAAGAATTGGGATGGATCTCGTCGGGCCATTAGATCGGTCAACACAAGGATATCGCTTTATTTTCGTCCTAGTGGACTATGCAACGCGATATCCGGAAGCAGTGCCTCTTCGCAATATCTCAGCACGTAGTATTGCAGAAACGCTCTTCCGCGTCATCTCCCGGGTTGGAATCCCCAAAGAGATTCTGACTGATCAAGGCACTACGTTTATGTCACGCACACTGCACGAACTGTATGGGTTACTGGGAATTAAGCCTATCCACACCAGCGTGCATCACCCACAAACAGATGGCTTAGTTGAACGGTTCAATCGCACCCTCAAGAACATAATTTGGAAATTTGTAAGCGAAGACGCACGCAACTGGGATAAATGGCTTGAGCCCCTGTTATTCGCAGTGCGAGAGGTCCCACAAGCCTCCACAGGGTTATCCCCATTCAAATTATTATACGGCCGTAAGCCGCATGGCATTCTAGATGTGCTGCGTGAAAATTGGGAGGAGGAACCTTCAACAAGTAAAAACGAAATTCAATACGTTATTGACCTGCGTGCCAAACTCCACACACTCACACACCTAACCCAGGAGAATTTGCGGCAGGCCCAAGAAGGGGGTTCGGGAAGAACTCGAGGCCATGCTCGAAATGGGCATCGTCAAGGAGTCCCACAGTGACTGGAGCAGCCCGGTGGTCTTGGTTCCCAAGGCTGATGGGTCAGTCTGGTTCTGTGAGGACTATAGAAAAGTCAGTGTGGTGTCTAAATTCGATGCGTACCCAATGCCTCGTATTGACGAGTTGCTTGATCGACTAGGCACGTCTCGTTTTTATTCGACACTGGATTTGACAAAGGGATATTGGCAGATCCCCTTGACTTCGTTACCCCAAGAGAAAATGGCCTTTTCCACACCGTTTGGCTTACACCAGTTTGTCACACTTCCTTTTGGGCTGTTTGGGGCGCCCGCTATGTTCCAGCGGCTTATGGATAGGGTCCTCCGCCACCTACGCAGCCGCATACTTGGACGACATCATTATTTATAGTAATGACTGGCCGTGACACCTAAAACATCTAAGGGCCGTCCTTAGGTCGCTGAGGCAAGCGGGTGTCACAGCCAACCCAAAGAAGTGTGCGATTGGGCGGGTGGAAGTACGGTATCTGGGCTTCCACTTGGGCAATGGGCAGGTGCGTCCCCAAATCAATAAGACTGCAGCGATTGCGGCCTGCCCAAGGCCCAAGACCAAAAAGTGGGTGAGACAGTTCCTGGGGCTGGCTGGCTACTATCGTAGCTTTATACCTAATTATTTGGACGTCACCAGCCCGCTGACTGATCTCACTAAAAAGGGGGCACCAGATCCGGTCCAGTGGACGGAGCAATGCCAGCGGGCTTTCTCTGAGGTAAAGGCTGCACTGTGTGGGGGGCCACTGTTACACTCCCCTGACTTTTCTCTCCCCTTTGTTTTGCAGATGGATGCATCGGACAGAGGGCTGGGGGCTGGACAGGAGGTGGAGGGGGAGGACCGTCCAGTGCTGTACATCAGCCGGAAGCTGTCGGTGCATGAGGGCCAGTACAGCACCATAGAAAAGGAGTGCCTCGCCATCAAGTGGGCGGTCCTCGCCCTCCGCTACTACCTACTGGGACGCCCTTTCATCCTGTGTTCGGACCAAGTGCCCCTCCAGTGGCTCCACCGCATGAAGGATGCCAACGCGCAGATCACCCATTGGTATCTGGCACTCCAACCGTTCAAGGTGGTCCACAGGCCAGGGGTGCAGATGGTCGTGGCGGATTTCCTCTCCCGTCGGGGGGGTGGGGGGGGGGGGGGTGGTCAGCTGCAGGCCGGACGGCTCCCCGGCCTGACTCGGATGGTGGGGGTATGTGGCAGCGGGGGCGTGGTCAAGTGTCGGTCTGTGAATGGAGGGCGGAGTCAGGGAAGGTAAGTGGCAGAATCACTGCACCTGACGTGAATTAACCTGTTTGTGTGTCTTCCCCAGTGACCGTGCCCTATAAAAGGAGAGAGAGCAGAGAAAGGGAGCTCTCTCCCGACCAGAATGCATGGGTGTGCATGTGAGAGAGAGTGAATGATCTGAAAAGCCACATATACCACAGAAAATAAAAGTTTGAGAATTCAGTTCTGGCCTGCCGTGCTTCTGTGCTCCACCCACCTCCTCTGGTTCTACATATACATAGCACTTCAGTTAGCTGACAAGCTGTTGCTAGCAAAAGATCAATATGGGGGCATCCATGTACAGCAAACTCAGCCCCCGTCAGTTTCAAATCCACAGAAATGTACAGACTAATTTTACAACTCAGGAACGAAAGACAGTCCTAATTCTATTCATGAAAATTTCTACAACTTCTGCATCCCTGAAAAGTTTACAAAGCTGGAAATGAGCCTTAACGGATATGAGGTCAAGTACTGTGCCCTCCACAATTATTGTCCCCCTTGTAAAGATGAGTAAAAAGGGTTAGAAACAAATCCACCTTTTGGTGAAGTCGCTTCATCTCACACTGAAAAAAATGAGAAAAAGCAAATGTTTAATGGAAATAAATTTATTAAGAGAAAAACAAATCAAAAATATTTTCATCAAAATACAATGTCTCATTATTATTGGCACCCCTGCATTTAAATCTTTTATACAACCTCCCTGTGCCAGTAAAACAGCACGGAGTCTCTCCTACAACACTTTCTAAGGTTGGAGATACAGAGCAGGGCATCTGAGCCCATTCCTCTTTACACAATCTCTCCAGATCCTCGGCCCTCTCTTGTGCTCTCTCCTCTTCAGCTTTTCAATGGGGTTCAGGTCAGGGGACTGAGATGGCCATGGCAGAACCTTGATTCTGTGCTCAGCGAACCATTTTTATGTTGATTTGGACATGTGTTTCAGATCATTGTCTTGCTGGAAGATCCAATGACAACCCAGTTTTAGTTTCCTCTCAGTGGCAGCCAGAGTTTGATTTAAATTGTCCTGGGATTTCATGGAGTCCATAATGCCATGGACCCTAACAAGGTCTCCAGGGTCTTTGGAGGAAGAACAACCCCAAAACACTGCAGAACCTCCATCATATTTTATAGTTGGGATTGGGTTCTTTTCATTATAGCCATCCTTCTTTTTACACCAAACTCACCTTGAGTGTTTATTGGCAAAAAGCTCCATTTTTGTTTAATCAGACCAGAGAACACGGTTCCAGTCAAAGTTGTCGTAGCATTTCGCAAACTTAAGGCGCTGACGTTTGTGGTTAACTGACAGAAAAGGCTTTTTTTTTTTCTGGCGCCTTCCAAACAATCTGTTGGCATGGAGGTGGAGTTTGATGGTGGTTTTGGAGACCCCAAGAGTTTACTTTTTCTTGTAGTTCAACAACAGTGATCCTTGGGGATTTTTTTTTTTGCCTCTCTTGCCCAACTCCTCACTGTACATGGGGGCAAAATAAACTTGTGTCCTCTTCCAGGCAAATTTGTAACACTTCCAATTGATGTCCACTTTTTAATTATTGCCCTAACAGGACAAAGGAAATGGACATTTTCAGGTGAGTAGCTTTTTTTTTTTATAACCATTCCCTGACTTATGAAGGTCAAAACACTGCTCCCTCATTTGGTTTGTGTGCTGTCTTATCTTTCCTATGTTGACGTTGAGGGAATTTGGCCTCTGTGTCACCTCATATTTGTTCCCAGGAAGTCCTGGATTACAGCTCAAAAGTTCCTACACACTCCAATCAACTCAAAAATACTGTACAATTTAAACGGGAAACAATAATAGTAGCACGTGTTTTGTTGAAAATTATTTTCTTGACGAGGAATCTGTTTTTCTCAGAATAAATTTATTTCATTTAAAAGTTGGATTTTTCTCATTTTTTCAGCGTAAGATGAAGCGACTTCACTAAAAGGTGGATTTTTTTTTCTAACCTTTATAAGACATGCCAATAATCATGGAGGGCATGGTATTTACAGTAATTATGGGGAAAAAAACTGTCATTGAAAGGTGGTTCATATTTGTTTCTCTCATATGTAATTATTCCATGAATTTCTGCATTAGGACAGGAGTCAGCTTTAAAAAAAAAGTGCAGAACATTTTTGTGCAACACTGAATACAGGGATTATATTATTGGATTAAAGGTCTGTTTAAACCAGAGTGCATTCATGCACTTCTCACGAGCGCATTCTTGTCAGAAACATGCTCTGACTGGTTTCAGACAGGTTATTGTGCTTTCTGGTTTATGCATTTTGTCTATAGGGTTAAAAGAGAGAAAAAGACCTGCTGGTCAGGAAGCGACTGATTATAGCTGTTGTAATGCAAGTGATAACAGGAACCTGTTGCATGGACATTACAGGGATCATAAACATGATGTGTTCATTAATAAATGTATAAATTGTAATCATTGGTGAATCCATGTGGTAGAAGACGAATCAAACACTGAGATATGGTGTTACTTTGAGATTGACGCCATATTTCCCTGAAGAATGTTTTGGTCCCTTTCGAAACGTTTTCTAGTTGTCCTGATTAATATTTAGTTTATTAAACACCACTAAGATTTTTCCATATAGTGGTAACAATAGGGTATGAATTCAAGTACCTGGGGTCAACTGTGCAGGAAAATAGGGGCTGCGATAGTGAGGTGAGAAAGAGAGTGCAGGCAGGGTGGAGCAGTTGGAGAAGGATTTCGGGAGTCATTTGTGATAGGAAAGTCCCAGCAAAAGTGAAAGGTAAGATGTATAAGACAGTAGTGAGACCAGCTGTGATGTACGGATTGGAGACCGTACCCTTAACGAAGAGACAGGAGGCAAAGTTGGAGGTGGCGGAGTTGAGGATGTTAAGGTTTGCGATGGGAGTGACAAGGTTGGACAGGATAAGGAACAAGCACATCAGAGGGACAGCACACGTAGAGAGCTTGGGAATTAAGCTAAGAGAGATGAGACTGAGATGGTATGGGCACATCCTGAGAAGAGATGCAGAGCATGTTGGAAGGAGAATGTTGAGGATGGAGCTGCCAGGCAAACGAAAATGAGGAAGGCCAAAGAGGAGATACATGGATGTGGTGAGAGAGGACATGAAAGTGGCAGGCGTGGTAGAGAAGGATGCGGAAGACAGGGACCAATGGAGACGAAAGATCCGCTGTGGCAACCCCTAATCGGGAGCAGCCAAAAGAAGAAGAAGAAGAAGAAAAAGAAGAAGTGGTAACAATAGGGTGTTTTTTTTTAAAACTTATCTTTGGCACCAACAACGATCAAGAAATCATAGTTCATGTTTAATGCCATCGATCTAGCACCTACTGTAAATGCAAAGTGTTGTGTTCCTACACAACACAGGGCAACTTTTTGGGCAATGTTACCAAGAAATTGCGTTTCGACACTTTCCCATTGAGGTTGCGCAACATAATTTCTACGTGAACGATTTTGATAATTTTGGCCAACTTTTTAAGATCGTCCAATCAGAGTGCTCGCAGTGAGCCACATGACCATCTGACAGCTTCTGAAATTTTCAACAAAGATGGTGGCGGTGTCTCCAGCAGTGGAACGAAGAAAAAGAGAGACAACTGATATCTTTTTATATCCAGCAAGTTGTTACGTGTGTGTAAACCCAAAGTGGTGACTTTACCTCATCAAATGCTTAGAGAACCAACAGACATCTATTTTTATGTGCTCAGGTTGTTGATTGTTTTCAGCTAAGAGTAAACTGCTGTTAGCTAAGCACCGCTCCATACAGATTGAATGGGATTTCGCTAACTAGCGGTGGTTTTTGCTAACACAGTTAGCTGAAAGTTATCGCTAGCCATGCAGGGATTACATTAGCGCTCTTCAGTCAAGTTAAAAGTGATGGACAGCGCATGATTTTTTTTCTTTTTGTAAGTTTTAATAGAGATTGTTGAACTTATCGTCTGATCTAAGTCACATACAAAGCACGACTACTTGTGGAACCCGAGGGCAAAACAGTACAAACTTTGGGATGTAAAAAAGAAAGAAAGCCTTTCAGGAGCTCCGTCAGCCCCTTTTTCTCCTCAGCAGCATCTCCTGGTCCATGTCCTTTTTTCTTTTTTGCTGAGATGAGAATTAAACCATTATGTTTTTTGTGATGTGTCAGGTATTAGTTATAGCATATGTAATTGAGGCTAGTAGCATTTTTAAAGAGATTTTTTTTTTAAAAGTGTTTATTTTTAACAGAATGATGTGGTTATTTTTGACTTATAAATGTTAAAATAATGGTAAATTATCTTTTGACCAGAGTATCTAATCAGTTTTGTTCCAGAAGTGATAGATACTTGAGTGAAATAAATAAAGGCTGAAGCCAAGACTAAAGTGACAGCTGTAAATGTTTCAGTGTCCATCTTTGTAGTGTCTGTCTCCCTGGCAACAGATTTGCTCTTATCTGATTGGGTGTTGCTAATTGCCTGTTGCCCTAATTAGTTGCCCCGTGTCTCACCTGGCTGCCTGTTGCCCGGCAACAATGCCCAAAAAGTTGCCGTGTATCATCACCTTTAAAGTGCATATTCTGGACCAATTTCAGGTTTTTTTTATATGAAAGTATGTCCCTTTACACACTCATCCAGAAGGGTAATTTTGCACAAGGCCATCTGTCTACAGCAGAAAAAAATAAAATAACAAAATGCGTCTGGAAAAATCCCAAGGGAGTCTGGAGCCAGAATCGTGACGTTATCTGCAGAAGCGCCAGCAGGCTGCGAGAGCTTTGCATGGTTTCAGTGCACAGCCTGTGTAGACCAAGCGCTCCCATTTCTCTCTCATTGTCCGGTCTTTTGGGAAACGATGAGTACTAATCCCATCAAGATTGGTGTTGCTACACCCTCCTACGATACATCTGTTAACCATTTTAATAATTACACGATAACGTTGAAGAAATTTGCAGAAAACCACCAGGTCGTTTTCTCATAAACAAACCAGCGCTGACGTAGGATTCAGAGGGAGGTGTCCCGCAGATGACGTCACGAAAATCAGTGTTTGCCGGGAAATTAAAATCGCAAGTTTTTTCAGAGGTGGACCAATTCACCTCAAATGGCTTGATTTCAACTGAATTTTTCTGGTATTGTGCAAGGTAAAAAAATTGCAGAGAATGCAGAATGTTACAGATATTTGACCAAAGTTTAATATAAAATAGGAGAACTATATTGATCTTGCTCCTGCATTTACCCGTGATATGCCCTTTAAAGGAAAACTAAAGGCAAATTTTTTATTATCAAAATTCTATTTATCTGATTTTATTAAATATCGGAATGCATTTTTGATTGCTATTTTGTCGCTGCTATAGCAAGTTATGAGTGTTTGAAATATGCTCTGTAATGTATCAGTCCATATATCAAAGCGATGGCCGTAAACGAGATTCGTTGAGACCTGTGCGAGACATTGTAGGACGGAAGTAAAACGTACAGCGGAAATCAAAGTGACCGACATCTGCCAACGTTGTCAAAAGACACGCGCGCCCTCTTTCGAATGCTGATGTAATCAAGCCAGAAGTTTTCCCCGTGTCCGAAATCGCTCCCTACTCACTATATAGCGGGGACGCCATTTTGTAGCGCTGTCCGAAACCTTAGTGAGGATTATGTGGGAAATGCGCTCAGTATAATGTCTCATCTCTCATCTCATTATCTCTAGCTGCTTTATCCTGTTCTACAGGGTCGCAGGCAAGCTGGAGCCTATCCCAGCTGACTACGGGCGAAAGGCGGGGTACACCCTGGACAAGTCGCCAGGTCATCACAGGGCTGACACATAGACACAGACAACCATTCACACTCATTCACACCTACGGTCAATTTAGAGTCACCAGTTAACCTAACCTGCATGTCTTTGGACTGTGGGGGAAACCGGAGCACCCGGAGGAAACCCACGCGGACACGGGGAGAACATGCAAACTCCGCACAGAAAGGCCCTCGCCGGCCACGGGGCTTGAACCCGGACCTTCTTGCAGTGAGGCGACAGCGCTAACCACTACACCACCGTGCCGCCCAGTATAATATGTATTTATCACAAAAATACATGCATGTATTTGTTATTTTGAAAACCCACCAGCCGCCTGATCTGGCACATTTTAATTGTGCGACAGTAATGACGTAAATACCAGCACGACGGACTAGTCCTTATCCTGTCGTCTTTCCAACTCTTCTCTACTCCACGTTAGTTCAAAGTCATATGAAATAATCTCCATCACTGATGAAGCTGGCAAATCTCGAAATTAATCTAAATTGGAATGATATGGCAATCTGGCTGCTGTGTTAACTGTTTTCAAAATGGCGGCGCTGACACTTCACATTTGAAGTCTCGCACAAGTATCGTGAAGATCGCGCAGATAAGCGACGCCTGCCATGGACCAAACGAACTAAATTCAACATGGCTAAAAACTGAAAAGGCCAATAAATGTAATATAATATGCCAATACGAGTCATGATATACGGTTAATAATAAAACCGAAAACATAATTGAATAACACGTTAATTAAGAAATAAAGTAAGTTTAAAAATGACTTCAGTTCCCCTTTAAAGACCATAAAAGAATATTTTATGGCATTACTCTGGATTTAAAGGTGCACTACTTTTTGAGTTAGGATAGGAACAAGCAAACAAACAGCAGTGTAAACTAGTGCTGTCAAAAATGTCGCGTTATTATCGCGTTAACTTGACTCAATTTTAACGGCGATAATTTTTTTATCGCGAGATTAACGCTTTGTGACATGATGTAGGTTTTTCATAAGCTTTTGAAACTGCCAGGAACTTGGAACAGAACAGAGACTTTGCTTAGAAAAACGATAGCAGCTAGACTGTAATGTCACGCCCCGCACAGCCAGAGTCCTTTGCCCTCCCCCCAAAGAACCAGCACGGGCTCGCGCTGCCGCGCCTCGAGACGAAGAGCCATGGTGCTCGGCTTAGGTTTTGTTTTCCCATCGGCGGCTCCAGCCCGACTTTGCAGTGGCTGTGACAAGACGTGTTATACGGAGCCGTAGTAACTCGTCCCCTCACTTTTAATTACCCGAGCGCACGCCTTAACGCAAAGTGTGCGCACAGGTTATAACTCGCGCATTAATATCTCGTGCACACGCCTTATAAGTCATTCCCACGCTTTGTTATTTTTTTATTCACCATGTCCCCTCTACGGCTCCGTAGTGTTATGCTCTGCAATAAAAAAAAAAAAAAACATTGGTACAAAGCAAGCCCATTCACTTTATGCTGATAAGAGTATTACAATGGTTTTTCATGTGACAAAAATGTGCGATTAAATTGCGATTAATCGCGAGTTAACTATGACAGTCACGACGTTAATCGCGATTAAATATTTTAATCGCTTGACAGCACTAGTGTAAACATAACTTCCTCCAACAAAGATGGTGGAGGTAAAAAAAATGGACTGAAAACAAATAACAGAACAAAAGTTTGAAGGTAATCAATGCAATCTACCATCTTGTTACTAGGTGGCACGGTGGTGTAGTGGTTAGCACTGTCGCCTCACAGCAAGAAGGTTCTGGGTTCGAGCCCAGTGGCTGACGGGGGCCTTTCTGTGCGGAGTTTGCATGTTCTCCCCGTGTCTGCGTGGGTTTCCTCCGGGTGCTCCGGTTTCTCCCACAGTCCAAAGACATGCAGGCTAGGCTAATTGGTGGCTCTAAATTGACCATAGGTGTGAATGTGAGTGTTAATTGTTGTGTCAGCCCTGTGATGACCTGGCGACTTGTCCAGGGTGTACCCCGCCTCTCGCCCATAGTCAGCTGGGATAGGCTCCAGCTTGCCTGTGACCCTGCACAGGATAAGTGGTTATGGATAATGGATGGATCTTGTTACTACTATTTACTCCTGTTGTAAATTGTGTGATGCCCTCCGTTCATGACACATCCTTGTTTACACCAGTTCCATACAAAACTGGTGAAAACGTGGGCTGGTTCACTACCTGGCACCAAGGTTCAAAGAATCCTGAACATAACCAGCTCAAGAACCCATTCCCTGTTGGTCGAAAAAAGGGCATCAGTGAGCTTTTTTGCAGTGAACTGTCCAGTCAGTCAGGACACATGTAAATTCCATGTGGACTGAAGGTTAGAGAAGCAGCTTTGGGCCCAAAGGGTCGCCGGTTTGATTCCTGGGACCAGCAGGAAAAATGTGACGGGAGTTGAGTAAATGAACAGCACTTTCCCCTCCCTCTGTATCATGGCTGAAATGCCCTTGAACAAGGCACTGAACTCCCAACTGCTCCTCGGGCGCTGTAGTATAGCTGCCCACTGCTCTGGGTATGTGTGTGTGTTCACTGCTTCAGATGGGTTAAATGCAGAGGAGGAATTTCACTGTGCTTGAGTGTGCATGTGACAAATAAAGGTTTCTTCTTCTGAATGAATGAATGAAGCATACGACATGACAAGAAGCTAAACACAAAGAAAGATTCCGGACCGGAAGGCAGGTTTCTAAACCTTCTTTTGCAGCTTCGTGGTGCACTCGTTCACGGCTTCAATCATTATTGTGGATCATTTATACATAATTTCCTACATTGTTTATACCAGTTTTGAACAAAATACATGCATCTTAATCCAACAACAGATGATCAAATGCTTGCTCCGGATGGTTCTGAGATTGAACGTGTTGATGACTTCCTGTACCGAGGCAGCTATACAAGCACAGTGCACGATGTTGATACCAGTGTTGTAGTCGAGTCACTAAACCTCGAGTCCGAGTCCAGTCTCAAGTCCCCAGTGTTCAAGTCCGAGTCGAGTCCGAGAACAAGACTTCAACTGCACCATTTGATGGTGGCTGTTTGTTTTAGCGCCATTAACATTAGTTTGTTCCTGAACATGACGTATGAACAGGTGAATGTGCTTCTCTTTGTCAGGGAGTGTGAAGTATCCTGTCAGAGATGGTTGGGAGACGGATGGAAGTGCAGAAGGTGTGTTTATTAACACAAGTGAAGACGGTAAACGATCCACAACGGCAGGCAAAATCGTAAAACAGTGAAACAAGCGATAGGTCAAGTGAGGCACAAACAGGCTATCGTAGACAAGGCAGAATCAAAGATGAGAAACAGGAAATCTGGGATCAGGAAACCAAACAAGGAAATAAGACTTGGTAGTGTATCAGCAACGTAACTCAGTACTTTGCAAAGTAAATGCATTTTCACAGTTTTTATATCCGCGCTGACCGCACCTTAACCCTGTATAGGTGTGAGTCGTTTACAGCACGTGCGTAAGAGTCCACTTGGTGCATGTGCTGTCCGGAGCGTGGCCGAGAGGCTATCTGATGCACGCGCCAAGGCGCACAGGTGTTGACATTCTTGCACGAAATTAGTACAAAAATTAATGTCAATATAAATATCTTATGCAAAATTATGACACGTTCCAAAAAATAAAGAAAAAATCCGAGTCCTCGTCTCCAATTTACGAGTCCGAATGCAGAAGTTCGAGTCCAAGTCCGAGCCATCAGTGCTCAAGTCCAAGTTGAGTCATCAATCCTTAAAATTAGGGCACGAGTCAGACTCGAGTCCGAGTCCTGGACTCGAGTACTACAAGCCTGGTTGATACCAGGATAGGAAAGGCATGGAGAGCTCTCAGCTCTCTTGCTGAAGTATGGGTCTCTCCGATCAAGAAAGCGACAAAGATGAGGCTATTCAAGGCGTCGGTTGAGACCATTCTCCTCTACGGTTCTGATTCTTGGATACTAACCATAGCAGAGCCATGTATCCATGTATCTTGGATACATGGGCGGCATGGTGGTGTAAGTGGTTAGCACAGTCACCTCACAGCAAGAAGGTTCTGGGTTCAAGCCCAGTGGCTGCCAGGGGCCTTTCTGTGCGGAGTTTGCATGTTCTCCCTGTGTCTGCATGGGTTTCCTCCGGGTGCTCCGGTTTCCCCCACAATCCAAAGACATGCAGTTAAGCCTAGCTCACAACCGGACATACGATTTTTTGGCCGTGCGATTTTTGGCGTTTCCCAAATCGCTGCTTTTTTTTGTTCATGGAGAAAGACGCACGTTGGCCGTAAGTTTGTCTTGCAACCTGAAAAAAACGTAAGTTCCCGTAGAGTTTGTTTGACATGACAAAGAACCTCTGCGGCCGGTCTGCGGCCAGTCTACGGCTCGAAAATCAGCACGTCACACGCGCGCCCTCCGTGCGTTTCATGCGTTTTTTGCACGTACACCAGCCGTAGGAGCACGTACGGCCAGTTGTGACCGAGGCTTTAGGCTGACGTGGGGCGGCCTTGGGCTGAAGTGCCCTTGAGCAAGGTACCTGACCCCTGACTGCTCCCTGGGCGCTGTAGTGTGGCTGCCCACTGCTCTGTGTGTGCGTGTGTTCACTGCTTCAGATGGGTTAAATGCAGAGGATGAATTTCACTGTGCTTGAAGTGTGCATGTGACAAATAAAGGTTTCTTCTTCTTCACAAAAACCGTCATGAAGAGAATCAATCGCACATATACTCGCATGCTGAGAAAAGTCCAAAACGTTTCTCGGAACACGCATATCATAAACAAAGCAGGTCAAACCCTCGACTTTCTGACGCCATAAGGCATCATTAGCTGGGTACATGTCAAGACAGAATGAACCTGCTGTTAGAGCTCTGCTATGGACCCCAGATGTGCGTAGATGAGTAGGGCGACCAAATATCACTTTGAAGAAAGTCCTTCAGAATGACACTGGTTTGGAGGGAAAAGAACTTCATACGGCTATGTTGGACAGGGTGACCTGGAGGAAGAATTGTCATGTCACCGGCTTCCGTCGGATACGGTTATGTAAGTAAGTTTCTACCAATGTGATGCGGCTTTTTCTAGCTTGCTTCTGAAGGTTAACTTCAGGCCACGGGAGAAGAGAAAAGACCGGAACAGCTTTTCTGCTCACTCACCACAAGTGAAGGACAACGTGATCATGACCGCCGAACCTTACGCCATATCATTCCGCTAACTTTCCTTACAGGCAAGGTGGATCATATTAAATAATTCCTGATCTAAACGAACGAACAGAACACAACCTCTACATATCCAGTAGGCCTATGCAGTAGTATGTGCTGTCGTTACCGTTAATGAAATGATACCATGCCATGAGGAAAATCAGATCATTCATCTAACAGAAGGACACAAAAATACATCTCATATGGCACCTTCAAGAGTGCAAGGTTAGACTTTGCACTGAGGTTCACTCACTTGTGCTCTTATGGCTGAATATTTCTGATATGAAGCAATCAGTGATCATTAGAGAAAGTACACACACACACACTACAGCAGGGTTCTCAGGTTTTCACAATGAACTTTGATCACAGAAATCATGCTGCGGTTCTGCATCTGACCCGCACATCGCTACACATTAACCCAGATATTAGTGCAGAACAGTCTCGGTTTAGTCCGGATTCATCCTGCGTTACGCAACATCACCGACAAAGCACTGACACTGAAATACAAACAAACAAACAAACAAACAAACAAATAGAACACAACAAAAGCAACTCTGCATAACCTGGAGAGTGACAATGGTGGAGGACCAGTCTGTACTGGTTCCACAAAGATGCTCCTGAATGGACAGATGTGTGTGTGTGTGTGTGTGTGCGCACCACGTACACCATGATACAATGATACAACCATCCCTGAAAAAAAATACATTATTGTAACATTTCAAACAGATGTGTATCTGATTTGAACAGCTGGATAACTGCATCCCACATCTCTCTCTCACTCACACACACAGAGAGATGTAAGGAAAGAACTATTCTGAATAAATATCTGATGAGACTCACAGTGTTTCAGTAGTCAGCAGTGTAAATCTCAGCAGTCCGCACACTCACAATCACAGTGTTGAAGCCGATTTGGTGTTTAAACACTGGAGATAAAGCGCCCTCCATCGAGCTGCACCGTTACACTCCATTTCAATGTAAAAGTCCCTGTGTAACGTTTCTATTTCCGACCGACAGGCGGCGCTAAAGTTCTGCTCAGATTTTATCATCTCATCTCATCTCATTATCTCTAGCCGCTTTATCCTGTTCTACAGGGTCGCAGGCAAGCTGGAGCCTATCCCAGCTGACTACGGGTGAAAGGCGGGGTACACCCTGGACAAGTCGCCAGGTCATCACAGGGCTGACACATAGACACAGACAACCATTCACACTCACATTCACACCTACGGTCAATTTAGAGCCACCAGTTAACCTAACCTGCATGTCTTTGGACTGTGGGGGAAACCGGAGCACCCGGAGGAAACCCACGCGGACACGGGGAGAACATGAAAACTCCACACAGAAAGGCCCTCGCCGGCCACGGGGCTCGAACCCGGACCTTCTTGCTGTGAGGCGACAGCGCTAACCACTACATCACCGTGCCGCCTTCCTCCGACATGTAACAATTAAATACTTACTTTTAGTCCAGATATCTTTCACTGGATAACAGCAATTACTGTATGTCTTCTTTCTTTCTTTCTTTCTTTCTTTCTTCAAGTCCACAGTGTTTGCTTTGTTTTTCTACATTACCAGTGATATGCCTCCTACTAAAATGATCAGATTGTCTCAAATCTTGAGAAATCCTTCATCAAATAATTTTGTTGCATATTCATTCATTCATTCATTCATTCATTCATTCATCAATAAGTGTTTTATACTGATCAAGGTCGGTGGATCCAGAGCTTATCCTGGGAACAATGGGAGTGAGGCAGGAATACACACCAGGCCATCACAGGGCACCACACACACACACACACACACACACACACACACACACACACACACACACACACAATTTAGACTACCAGCCTATCTATCCACCAACACATCCATCCATCCAGCCAGCCATCTATCCACCAACCTGTCCATCCATTCATCTATCTATCCCTCTATCCACCAACTTGTCCATCCATCCAGCCAGCCAGCCAGCCAGCCAACCAGCCATCTATCCACCAACCTGTCCAGCCAGCCAGGCAGCCAGCCATCTATCCACCAACCTGTCCATCCATCCATCCATCCATCCATCCATCCAGCCAGCCAGCCAGCCAGCCAGCCAGCCATCTATCCACCAGCCTGTCCATCCATCCATCCATCCATCCATCCATCTACCTATCTGTCTATCCACCAACCTGTCCTATCTATCTATCTATCTATCTATCTATCTATCTATCTATCTATCTATCTATCTATCTATCTATCTATCCACTAACCCATCCATCTATCTATCCACTAACCCATCCATCCACCAACTCATCTATCTATCTATCTATCTATCTATCTATCTATCTATCTATCTGTCTGTCTGTCTGTCTGTCTGTCTGTCTGTCTGTCTATCTATCCATCAACCTATCCATCTATCTATCCACCAACCTATCCATCCATCCATCCATCCATCCATCTATCCCTCTATCCACCAACTTGTCCATCCATCCAGCCAGCCAGCCAGCCAGCCAGCCAACCAGCCATCTATCCACCAACCTGTCCAGCCAGCCAGGCAGCCAGCCATCTATCCACCAACCTGTCCATCCATCCATCCATCCATCCATCCAGCCAGCCAGCCAGCCAGCCAGCCAGCCATCTATCCACCAGCCTGTCCATCCATCCATCCATCCATCCATCCATCCATCTACCTATCTGTCTATCCACCAACCTGTCCTATCTATCTATCTATCTATCTATCTATCTATCTATCTATCTATCTATCTATCTATCTATCTATCTATCTATCCACTAACCCATCCATCTATCTATCCACTAACCCATCCATCCACCAACTCATCTATCTATCTATCTATCTATCTATCTATCTATCTATCTATCTATCTATCTATCTATCTGTCTGTCTGTCTGTCTGTCTGTCTATCTATCCATCAACCTATCCATCTATCTATCCACCAACCTATCCATCCATCCATCCATCCATCCATCAACCTATCCATCCATCCATCTATCTGTCTCTCTATCCACCAACCAATCCATCCATCCATCTTTCTATCTATCCACCAACCCATCTATCTATCTATCTATCTATCTATCTATCTATCTATCTATCTATCTATCTATCTATCTACCAACCTATCCATGTATGTGTCCACCAACCTATCCCTCCATCAATTTATCTATCCACCAACATATCCATCCATCCATCCATCCATCCATCCATCCATCCATCCATCTGTCTATCGATCCACCAACTCATCCATCCATCTGTCTGTCTATCCACCAAACTATCCATCCATACATCTATCCATCTTTCTTTCTATCTATCCACTAACCTATCCATCCATCTATCTATCCACCAACCCATCCATCTATCTATCCACCAACCCATGCATCCATCTATCTGTCTATCAATATAAAATTAGATCAAACTGACTGTACAGCCACTGCCAGCACCTTTGATCTAAATGTGGGGCTATTAAATACTAGATCTCTTACATCTAAAGCACTAATGGTTAATTAACTTGTTACTGATCAGGAGTTTAATGTACTGTGTTTAACTGAAACATGGATAAAGCCAAATGAATATATAGCAATAAATGAAGCTACCCTCCTGGATACAGTTATATACACCAGCCTCGTCTAACTGGCAGAGGAGGAGGCCGTTACTTATTATTTACAGGCCCCCGGGGCCATATTCTGAGTTTCTTTCTGAATTTGCAGATTTTATCTCAGACCTGGTTATTTCCTTAGACAAAGCTTTAGCTGTCGGAGATTTTAATATTCACTTCGATAACCCAGAAGACCCTTTGAAAACAGCATTTGTGTCCATTTTAGATTCAGTAGGGGTTAATCAGAGTGTCATAGGACCGACCCATAATGGTGGTCACACCCTCGATCTAATACTGACATTCAGGTTAAACATAGAAAATATAGTCACACTTCCACAGTCTGAAGTTATCTCAGATCATTATCTCATTCAAAATATGTCTGAGTAATAATATATGCACCTCACCACACTACTGTATTAAACGTACATTCATGTCAACTACTGCACAGAGCTTTATAAATGATCTCCCAGAGTTATCAACTTTGATTGGGTCACTGTCAGCCCCTGCAGAACTTGATCAGGCAACTGAATGCTTAAAGTCAACGTTCCACTATACTTTAGATAATCTTAAAAGGAAAATGGTCAGAGAGAAAAAAATTAGCACCCTGGTATAATGATGACACTCGCACTTTAAAGACCACTCGAAAATTGGAACGTAAATAGAGTCAAACAAAATTGGTAGAATTCAATTTAGCTTGGAAGGAGAGCTTCCTGAGATATAGAAAAGATCTTAGATCAACATATCTCTCCTCCCTAATAGAAGATAACAAAAATAATCCTAGACTCCTATTTAATACTGTAGCAAAATTAACCAGGAATAAGTCCACTATAGACACATGCACACCTGCAGTATTTAGTAGCAACGACTTCATGCATTTTTTCAATGATAAAATTGAGAATTCAATTTTGACAAAAAATTCAATCTCCTCAACTTGTGTACTAGATCCCTTACCTACACGTCTATTCAAACAGATAATACCTGAAGTATTTGAACCGCTTCTAAAGATAATAAATTCTTCTCTTAGGATCAGTTATGTACCCAAATCCTTTAAACTAGCAGTTATCAAACCCCTGATTAAAAAACCTGACCTTGAGCCCTGTCAGCTAACCAATTATCAGCCAATATCAAACCTCCCCTTTATCTCCAAGATCCTTGAAAAAGCTGTGGCACAGCAGTTATGCTTATATTTACATAGGACTAATATCCATGAAATGTATCAGTCAGGATTTAGACCTCATCATAGCACAGAGACAGCTCTGGTTAAAGTAGTAAACGACCTACTATTGGTGTCTGATCAGGGCTGTGTCTCGCTGCTTGTGTTGCTTGACCTTAGTGCAGCATTTGATACTATTGATCATTCCATTCTTCTGGATAGACAAGAAAATGTTGTGGGAGTTAAGGGAACAGCTCTCTCCTGGCTCAGGCCTTATTTAACTGATCGCTATCAGTATGTTGATGTAAATGGTGATTGTTCTAGACATACTGAGGTAAAGTTTGGTGTTCCACAAGGTTCTGTCTTGGGTCCACTGCTTTTTCTTTATATATGTTACCTCTGGGTGATATTATTCATAAACATGATATTAGCACTGTTATGCTGATGACACACACTTGTATGTTCCTGCAAAACCAGATGAGAGACACCAGCTTAATAGAATTGAGGAATGTGTAAAGGACATTAGACACTGGATGCTTATTAACTTTCTTCTGCTTAACTCTCACAAGACTGAAGTACTTGTACTAGGACCACATGCAGCTAGAAGTAGGTTTTCTGATTACATAGTAACTCTGGATGGCCTTTCTGTTTCATGTGCAGCAGTAAAAGACCTTGGGTGATTATTGACCCCAGTCTTTCATTTGAAACTCATATCGATAACATTACCCGGATAGCTTTCTTTCATCTCAGAAATATTGCTAAGATAAGAAATTTAATGTCACTACACGACGCAGAAAAACTAGTTCATGCTTTTGTTACCTCTAGGTTGGATTATTGTAATGGCTTATTGTCTGGATGTTCCAATAAGTGCATAAACAAGCTCCAGTTAGTTCAAAATGCATCAGTAAGAGTCCTTACTAGAGCTAGAAGATATGACCACATCATCCCTGTCTTAGCCACACTGCATTGGCTCCCAATCAAATGTCGTATTGATTATAAAATACTACTATTGACCTTTAAAACACTGAATGGTCTTTCACCACAGTACCTGAGTGAACTTCTGGTCCTTTATGACCCGCCACGCCTACTTAGAGCAAAAGGTGCAGGCTATCTGCTGGTACCTCATATAGTGAAGGCTACATCAGGGGGCAGAGCCTTTTCTTACAAAGCCCCACAGTTATGGAACAGCCTTCCAAGTAGTGTTCAGGACTCAGACACAGTCTCAGCGTTTAAGTCTAGGCTGAAAACATATCTGTCAAGCCTTTTGTTAATATTGTTTATGAGGTAAAGGAGTAGATCTGGAGGGTCCTCAGACATGGAGTGTTTTGGTAAACTGGGATGTATGGATGCTGTCAGTCCCCCACTTGCTTGCTCACTCGAGTTTTTTGATGGTGTAGTGGCTCCTGCTTTATGTCCCAGGACTCTCTCATGCCTGTGTTACTTTCTAGCTCTCCCCTTTTAGTTATGCTGTCATAGTTAGTTTTGCTGGAGTCCCTGCTTGCACTCAGCGCAAAATGTAAACTGTTTCTACTTATTCAGGTGACATTGGGCATACCTAACAACCTGTGTTTTCTCTCTCTTCCTCTTCTCCCCGTCTGTCCCTCTGAGTTACATGTCAATCCTGAGATTGAGATGCTGACCTCTTCTGCTCCTCGGACCTGCCTGATCCGTCCTGATGCCCTATGTCTGGCTGGAGTCTCATCAAATCACTCCTGTAGAGGACGGCCCCATGTGGACAGTTAAAAGTCACATTTGGAAGACGCTCTGGACACTTACAGTCATGCTTTTATGGCTGAGGACTACAGTTGACTTGCTAACTTTAGAACTGCAGTTGTCATGAACAGTTTTGCACTCAAGTTTCCATCAATGAAGAGTTATAACATCAATGAAACTGACTTCATATTAAAACCGTTAATGTTATAATCATGTTGTCTGATGTCACCCAAATGAGGATGGGTTCCCTATTGAGTCTGGTTCCTTTCGAGGTTTCTTCCTCATGTCATCTGAGGGAGTTTTTCTTTGCCACCATCACCACAGGCTTGCTCATTGGGGATAGATTCAGGATAAAATTAGCTTATGTTTAAAGTCATTCAAATTCCGTAACACTGCTTTGCAACAATGTCTATTGTTAAAAGCGCTATAGAAATAAACTTGATTTGACATCTATCTATCCACCAACCTATCCATCCATCCATCTATCTATCTACCAACATATCCATCTATCCACCAACCTATCCATCTAGCTATCCACCAATCTATCCATCCATCCGTCTATTCATCAACCTATCCATCCATCCGTCTGTCTATTTACCAACCTATCCATCCATCCATCCATCCATCTATCCACCAATGTATCCATTCATCCATCTATCTATCCATCTATCCACCAACCCATCCATCCATCTGTCTATTCACCAATCTATCTATCTATCTATCTATCTATCTATCTATCTATCTATCTATCTATCTATCTATCTATCTATCCACCTTCATCCTGGGTATGACTTTAAACTGCAACCGGTGGTGAGTCTCAGGTCCGGGAGGACTTTAGTATTGGGGAAATTGGAGTTACCCCTTAATCACCATTGCTTCCAGGTCCGCTCTGACCCAGAGTGGTAGCACTTGCCTGGGCTCCAGCTATAGGTTAAATAGTACATGACCAATAAGGCACTGGCAGAAGGGCACTTTTTGGTGCAATGTGGCAGATGAACCTAACAGAGCCAATGGCACACCACCAGATGGCATGCGGAAGAGCCACTCAAATGGCCAACGGATGGCATCATTCAGTAAGTCAGTTGTCACTGCGGGGCAACTTCCGTACCCAACAGGTCTGTGGCACTTTTGTGCACCACTTGGTATCAGGTCTGGAGGTCCAGAGCGACAACATGATGGGGGCACAACATCATTTGTCTTACCTTACTGTGCAGGGTGCGTCATTAGGAAAGAATAGTATGTGAGAGCTCATGAGGCCAGACATTTCCATGGCAGCTCGGCTGGGCGGTTCGTGCCACTGCTGTGGGTGACTCTGTCGCTCTGGTGGGGGCCTTGTGTTTCTGTGTATCCTAATGAAGTGGTCATCATCGCTAGCAATGGACAGCTGCTGTCAATGACCATCTATCCACCAACCCATCCATCCATCTTTTTATCTACCAACCTATCCATCTTTCTATCTATCCACCAACTATCCATCCATCCACCAACCTATCCATCCATCTGTCTACCAACCCATCTATCCATCCACCAACTTATTCATCCATTTATCTACCAACCTATCTGTCTATCCACCAATCTATCCCATCCATCTGATGTTTTGAAGAAAGTCATCCATCAGCAGTGCTTCTAAAGTTATAGAAGGTTAAACTTTTTTGCTCATTAAAAGCTGATAAGCTTGATCAGCTAATAAAGGGTTTTTATTCTTGTTTCTCTGGAAAGTCTGTAATTCACATTTATTCTCAAAGTGGAAGCTCAGTGGTAGTTCAGTGGTTAAGGCATTGGGCCACTGGTTGGAAGGTCATGAGTTCAAATCCTAAGCTGCCGGTCTTTGAGCAAAACCCTCAACTCACAAACTGTTCAGTTGTGTCTTACCTCAAGTGTTAGTTGCTTTAGAAAAAACGGCAACCAAATGAGGTAAATGTAGAGCATGTACTGTTATAACTGAAGTATACCGGAGTTATGTCCTGGACTCCTCTTAATATCACAGGGCATTTTTAAATCAAATGGAATAAGGTCATCCTTGTGTGTGCGTGTGTTCAGTAAGGTTATTGCCCAACACACATGTATGTCTCAGGTTTTTCCTTTAATATATGACCCCTCTGTATCAGTTTAATCCCTAGAAAAATAGTATTCAGTGTAACATCTTGTTAAAGAGCAACACTACACCGATTTACATTAAGGCATCTTGGAACAACTGGTGTCCGCGTGGGTTTCCTCCGGGTGCTCCGGTTTCCCCCACAGTCCAAAGACATGCAGGTTAGGTTAACTGGTGACTCTAAATTGACCGTAGGTGTGAATGTGAGTGTGAATGGTTGTCTGTGTCTATGTGTCAGCCCTGTGATGACCTGGCGACTTGTCCAGGGTGTACCCCGCCTTTCGCCCGTAGTCAGCTGGGATAGGCTCCAGCTTGCCTGCGACCCTGTAGAAGGATAAAGCGGCTAGAGATAATGTGATGTGATGTGTGGAACAACTGATGAATAAACATTTTAAACATCTGAGTGAATGCAAGTACAGAGTCCATCAAAGTCAAACTGCAGCTGCTGTAGGCCACAGAGCTGTGATATAGCATGTGTGAGAGTACAGCAAGTGCTAAACTGCAGTCTTGTGCTTGTGTTTGATTTCCAGTCATTTGACAGTGACAGTGTTTGGAAGCTCCAGGTCTGGGTTTGAAGTGGACACTTTCCTCAGCGCTCCGCCCTGAATAGGGACCCTCTCTAGGGCGAGGTCTGTGTTTGCCAGTGGTCCCCCAGTCAGCTCCGGGGGGGTGCTGTCGATCGTCAGCACACGGCCACAGAAATTCTGCTCACACACACACACACACACACACACACACACACACACACACTTTAATATTCTGTGGATAAAAGCAGATAAATCTTACAACCTGGACTGGAACGTGAGTTTCTGAGGACTCCAGAATGAATGGTGAATATTTTTTATCCAGCAACTGATACATGCTAAAATCAAAGACTTTGGCCAATATGTCTTTGAGACAAAGGTTATGTGATTAGAGCGCACACACACACACACACACATTGTAATACTTTTATTTGGATCTAAACACAAGGAAATTTCTTATTACAGATCCAAATACTGATTGGAAGTAATTTCATAGGATTAGTAAGAACAGGTCAATCACAAAATGTCATGTGCTATCCATTAACTAAGACAGGTCAATCACAAAGTGTCCCATACTATACATTGCACTATATTGATAGTTAGGGGTAAACATGCAAAAAAAAAAAAAATAGGCATGGTTAAGGGTACACATGGCATCTCCTTCTCCAGACTGATATGCTGCCTATTATGGCAGAGATTGAACAATACTTGGCAAGTTTTTTTGAATTGTCCTTACTCAGGCCAAGTTTACATTAGACCGTATCTGTCTCGTTTTCTTCGCGGATGCACTGTCCGTTTACATTAAAACGCCTGGAAACGCCGGGAAACGGGAATCCGCCAGGGTCCACGTATTCAATCCAAATCGTGTCATGTCGGGTGCTGTGTAAACATTGAGAATACGCGGATACGCTATGCTGAGCTCTAGCTGGCGTCGTCATTGGACAACGTCACTGTGACATCCACCTTCCTGATTCGCTGGCGTTGGTCATGTGACGCGACTGCTGAAAAACGGCGTGGACTTCCGCCTTGTATCACCTTTCATTAAAGAGTATAAAAGTATGAAAATACTGCAAATACTGCCCATTGTGTAGTTATGATTGTCTTTAGGCTTGCCATCCTTCCACTTGCAAGTGGTAAGTGATATGCGCTGGGATCACACACACAGCGGCTCAGTCCCGAATCACTGCTCGTGCGCTTCACTCGCACGCTCTGTGAGCTGCGCAGGGCCGGAGTGCGCACCCTCCAGAGGGCACTCGCTGTTCAGGGCGGAGTGATTTGGAGCGCAGGATGCCTGCGGAGCCGAGCGTATCCGTGTATTGGCGTTGCTATGTGCACGCGAATCGTGTATTGGCGTTGCTGTGTGCACGCTAATCGTTTTAAAAACGTTAATCTGATGATCCGCTGATACGGTCTCATGTAAACCCCACCTCAGTCCACAGAATTGCAGCCCACGCAGGGCAAATCTATGTACATGTCCCAGGCTGCCAAACACTTGAACAACAAGTTTACACCTATAGCCCTGGTTTGTGACTGTATCCAAAAGTGGCTGGTATTTTAAAAGCTTGGAGTGGTAACAAGTGTCCATGTATAAATCAAAACAACAACCTATTTCCACAAAAATAACATTCTTATTGTCAGCATCTATAATGGTGATGTCAGGGGTGTTTGGAATGTTACTAAAGGGGGTGTCTTCATGATTAGCGCTAAACCAGTCCATTTTTACTGCACAGCGGTTATGGATTTTTATTGAAAGTCCGTACACCTCTTTGATGTCTTTTATTACCAGGTCCACCAACCTGTCATGCCGTGCTATATAGAGACCTTTATAAAAGTTGCATCCATTTAAAATGTGTGCAACTGTCTCATTATGATGGGTAGTGAGATGGAGAATGCAATGTGGATGATGTCTAGCACTACGTTCAGACTGCAACCTGAAACGACCCATATCCGATTTGTTGTGAAATCCGATTTTTTTGTTAGGCCGTTCACATTACCAATTATATGAGACTTGTATGCGATCTCCAATATGAACGGAAAACGACCCAAAAGTGTCCCGCATGAGCAAATTGACACGTAATAAGCACATCTACGTAATACGTAAACAAAAAAAAAGCGCACTCTTCAAGTTTAATGATTTCTTTTTTTGTTTGTTTGTTTAATTATCTGGTTAGTGTTAAAGTGTGAGGTCTCGTGTGTGTTTTTGTTTCTGAACTGAAATGAAAACGTGTAGCCTGGTAACGAGGTAACGAGGGTTGACTCCTAAATGTCTCTCTAACGCTACGTTCACACTGCAAGGCTTAATGCTCAATTCCGATTTTTTTGTGAAATCCGATTTTTTTGTGAGGTCGTTCACGTTAACAAATATATGCGACTTGTATGTGATCCTCAGTATGAACGAAAAGCGACCTAAAAGTGTTCCGCATGCGCATTGCAGGATACGACGACGTCACACGCAGTGAGCATGGCCAGTGTTTACGGAAGTAAAACCGCCCGGTTGCGGTATGACTCATCCAATCTAGCTTGAATAGCTGCATCCCCCCAAATGGAAATCAGCTCCCTAACCTCTGCGTCCTTCCATTGAGAAGATTCAGAACCTTCACAGCCCGAAGCGTCCCTCGCATTGATGTCATGCGCAGGGGCGCAGATACGTTTTTTGAACTGGGGGGGACAAAGCTGCCAGCAAACCAACCCCGATATGCCTGTCAAACTTGTTGTGGGTTACCATAGCAACCAAGCTCGAGCTCGCAACCTGTGCAGTCTGCGCAGCTCAACCAACCGAATATCAGTCTTTGTTTTGTTTTATGTGAGTTGTTGCAACTATGTATACACTGCCATGCACCTCAATAAACCGAATGGTAATTAGTCTTTTGATTTTTCCGTGAGGTTTGCCTTATGCAAAGAAAGACAGCATAGACGTTTTTTCCTCCCTATAAGTGGGGGGGACCGAACGAAGTGAATTTAAATCTGGGTGGGACGAATCCCACCCGTCCCCCCCTCTATCTGCGCCCGTGATTATGCGCCATGTTGTTGTAACTTTTTTTGAGAGACCCGCCGCCTACTTCAGCGCAGAATAGTGGCGTTTGTGGCTTGTTGATGACGTGTAAGTCGGATGAATGCGACCTGGCGGTTCAGACTGAAGTCGCATATGAAAAGAGCGGATAGGAATCGGAATTAGGACCACATATCCAAACGGCCTGGGTCGCATGTGAAAAAATCGGATCTGTGTCGTTCAGATTGTCAATAACAAATCGGATACAGGTCGCATATGGGCAAAAAAATCGGATATGGGTCATTTCAGGGTGCAGTCTGAACGTAGTCTAGATGGATACCAGATGGCCAGATTAGATTTAGTCGGTAGCACTTGAAGACGGGCTTTGATGGTAAAAATGGGGATATCCTCACCGACTGAGGTGTTGGAGTATATAGTATGAGACAAGGAGTGATTTGCGTATGGTAAACACGCCAGTTTCCCTTGTAGCCTGAGACCTGTCCAATGTTCTGCGCTCTGAGATCGCCAAATTTTAAGTATGGCTGCTCTTGTTATGTCTTTGAGACAAAGGTTATGTGATTAGAGAGCGCACACACACACACACACACACACACACACACACACACACACACACACACACACACACACACACACAGAACGTACAGTAGTCTGCAGGCCAGGGATCTGAGTGGAGTGGAATATAAAACCCTCTGGTTCCTCTCTTGGCCGTGACGACTCAATAGATCTTTCCTGCAGCAGCTTTGAGTCCTGAAGGAAACCAAAAAAAGATGGAAACACTAAACACTATCTGGATGTTAAGCATTAGATTAGATTAGATTAGATTAGATTAGATTAGATTAGATTAGATTAGATTAGATTAGATTAGATTAGATTAGATTAAAAATGTCAATCCACAGAGCAGAAACAGAAAATGGTATATGTATACTGATGCCAACATTAAAGGTATTACACTACAGTGTGTTGCATAAGTATTCACTCCCTTTACTGGCCAAACCCCCCCCCCCCTTTTTTTGGTGTTAATAACCTGCAACTGAATTGGTCTTCTCTGACTAATGTCCTTTTGAACAGCTGTTCCATTCACTCCATTAATAATGGATTTAATATCGTTCTGCAGGATGGTCAAAGTCTGGGAGACTGTTTTTTTATTCTATCCACATTCACTGGACATGAGCAATCGCACACTCTACTACTGATTGGCTACTCTACTACGAGGCTATCAGCTCATATACCGTGAGTAGAGAAAAACAAAATGGCGGTGCGTGTTACTGAGCTAACCGAGGACAAAATAAAAACTCTACTCGAAAACAAGGCCCTAAAAAAATACAAAAAAAAAGCAACAAAAGATGAAATGGAAGTATTTGATGGTAAGAACATATCATTTTTATCCCCTGCCCAAATGAAGTTTGGTAGGGGACACAGAAATGGGTTCTGTCCATCCGTCCATGTTTCCGTTTCCGGGCCATATCTTTAAAACTACTGAAGATATTTTCATGAAACTTTGTATGCATATCAAGCAACATGTGAACTGGTGCCTTTTGCTATTTTGGATTTTTTTTTTTTTTTAAAGTATTTTTCAAATTTTTACATAAAAAATAGATTTTGACTTAGTTTCTAAGAACAATGTTCGTTTCTGGAGCATATACAATGGCATGCAAAAGGTTGGGCACCCTTACTGAAAATGTCTGTTACTGTGAATAGTTAAGTGAGCAGAAGATGAACTGATCACCAAAAGGTATAAAGATAAAGATGACACATTTCTTTTCAGCGTTTTCTGCAAGATTTGTGTATTATTTTTGTTTTGCACAATTGGAGAGTGAAAAAAGAAAGGAACACCATGCGAAAGTTTGGGCAGTTCTCAGGTAACTTTTACCAAGGTTCCAGACCTTAATTAGCTTATTGAGCTGTGGCTTGTTCAAATTCCTCGTTAGGAAAGGTCAGATGATGCAGATTTCAAAGCTGTATAAATTCTCTGACTCCTCAAACTTGTCCCTAAAATCAACAGCCATGGGCTCCTCTAAGCAACTCCCTCGCATTCTGAATAATAAAATAATTGATGTTCACAAAGCAGGAGAAGGCTACAAGAACATAGCAAAGTGTTTTCAGGTAGCCGTTTCCTCAGATTGTAATGTTATTAAGAAATGGCAGTTAACAGAAACAGTGGAGATCAAGGTGAGGTCTGGAAGATGAAGAAAACTTTCTGAAAGAACTGCTCATTGGATTGCTAGAAAGGCAAATAAAAACCCCTCTTTGACTGCAAAAGACCTTCAAAAAGATTTAGCAGAGCCTGGAGTGGTGGTGCACTGTTCTACTATGCAGCGACACCTGAACAAATATGACCTTCATGGAAGAGTCATCAGAAGAAAACCTTTCCTGTGTCCTACCACAAAATTCAGTGTCTGAAGTTTGCAAATGAACATCTAAATAAGCCTGATGCATTTTGGAAACAAGTCCTGTGGACTGATGAAATCAAAATAGAACTTTTTGGCCACAATGTGCAAAGGTATGTTTGGAGAAGGGTGCCAAATTCCAGGGAAAGAACACCTCTCCAACTCTGCAGCATGGGTGTGGATCAATCATGCTTTGGGGTTGTGTTGCAGCCAGTGGCACAGGGCACATTTCACTGGTCGAGGGAAGCATGGATTCGAATAAATACCAGCAAATTCTGGAAGCAAACATCACACCATCTGTAAAAAAGTTGAAGTTAAAAAGAGGACGGGTCCTACAATAAGACGATGATCCAAAACACACCTCAAAATCTACAATGGAATACCTCAAGAGGCCCAAGCTGAAGGTTTTGCCCTGGCCCTCACAGTCCCCTGACCTAAACATCATTGAAAATCTGTGGATAGATCTCAAAAGAGCAGTGCATGCAAGACAGCCTAAGAAACTTGTAGAACTGGAAGCCTTTTGCAAGGACGAATGTGTGAAAATCCCCCAGGTAAGAACTGAAAGATTATTAGCTGGCTATAAAAAGTGTTTACAAGCTGTGATACTTGCCAGAGGGGGTGTTACTAGGTACTAACCATACAGGGTGCCCAAACTTTTGCTTCAGGCCCTTTTCCTTTTTTGTCATTTAGAAAATGTAAAAGATAAAAATTAAAAATTGTTTTTGCTTAAAATATAAAGGGAATGAGTCATCTTTAACTTTATGCCTTTTGGAGATCATTTCATCTTCAACTTGCTTAACTGTTCACAGTAACAGCAATTTTGACCAGGGGTGCCCAAACTTTTGCATACCACTGCATCCAAAACTATTCATGATACGGATTTGAAACTTGGTATACATGTTAACGAGGTGATGTAGATGTGCCTTTTCATACTAAGAAATTTAAATTTTTCATGTTTCCATGGAGGGGCGGCACAGTGGTGTAGTGGTTAGCACTGTCGCTTCACAGCAAGAAGGTCCGGGTTCGAACCCCGTGGCCGACGAGGGCCTTTCTGTGTGGAGTTTGCATGTTCTCCCCGTGTCCGCGTGGGTTTCCTCCGGGTGCTCCGGTTTCCCCCACAGTCCAAAGACATGCAGGTTAGGTTAACTGGTGACTCTAAATTGAGCGTAGGTGTGAATGTGAGTGTGAATGGTTGTCTGTGTCTATGTGTCAGCCCTGTGATGACCTGGCGACTTGTCCAGGGTGTACCCCGCCTTTCTCCCGTAGTCAGCTGGGATAGGCTCCAGCTTGCCTGCAACCCTGTAGAACAGGATAAAGCGGCTAGAGATAATGAGATGAATGAGATGAGATGTTTCCATGGAAACAATTTCAGACTTAGTCTCTCAGGTTAGTCTTGGGGTAGGTTTTGTTTCCTGAGCAGAACTTGAAAACTATGAGTGGTACGGTCTTGAAAGTTGGTATGTGTGTTGATTAAGTAATGTATATGTTCCTTTTGATACGAAGAAATGTGAGAAATTTTAAATTTTAGCTCACCTGGACCAAAGAGTCTGGTGGGTTTATGCCATGGGTTGCTAAGATCAGTGTAAAGAGGTAGGGTTGGTTTCCTTCAGCAGAACTTAAGAAATGTGACAAATAATATCTTGAAACTTGGTATATAGTTGGCATATAGGGCGGGGGATATAGATGACTCTGTGTTCTTGTTTATTTTTCAAGAATTATTATTAGTATCGTATTTTTCACAAATTGCTCCTGTCATTTCGCCGGTTTGTTTACATTCTAAGTGGACATGATTTTGTCGGACATTTTGTATAAAGTCTTTATTTATCGAATTTGCAAAAATTTAAAATTCTGTTTCTCAAAATCCAGTGAATGTGGATAGAATAAAACGTTTACTCCACTTAATCTCGTCGTACATGGCTTATAGCCAACTCACTGCTACGCACCTCGTTGGCTATCAGCTCATGTACGACTTGATTTCATGGAGTAACTGTTTATATATAATTTAGCAGCTGTGTATGATATTGCCTACTGTTCTATAGTATAAGGTAGTTGGTCATCATCATACCAGTACAGTGTCACATCCCTAATGCAAATGCCATCAGTCCAGAATCTGAATTAGACAAACCTTCAAGATCTCGTAGTTGGAAGTCTTAGCTACGTAATGCTCCCAGGACTTGGCTGTTAGTTCTTGCTGCTTGTGGTTTAATTTGATCTGCATGACAATAAAGTCAACAATAATCAGCAGTCTGGATCTGCCAGTATGACTGATGTATAGATTTAAAGAAAAAATCCTTCATCACCTCTTCGTACGCATGTTTCTCCTGTTGGAGCTCCTCCTGCTCTTTCCGGTCCACAATGCTCTGCTGCAGTGAGGAGACATGCTTGGCTTTGTCTTCACTCAACTGAGCGATGGTACTGAGAACCTCGGTGTCTGGAGTGACGGGTCTCACTCCTTCCAGCTCCAGCTCCGCTGTGATTTCATCCCACACCTCGGCTATCTGCACACATATGTCGTCTTTTTTTAAGGGAACATTCATCCAAAAATTAAACTGACTTCATTTTTGATTTTAACCACAATTCATTTAGTCTACCAAGTCATGTTTGGTGTGTGAGATTTGCTTTGAGCTGCCAGTTTAGCATTGTGCAAACCACCAACAGCATCATCACACACACACCTCAAGAAGTTTGGCTCAGTAACACCATTTGTACATAAACTGTTTCTCAGACTGAACAAAACTCCAATAAATAAAAGAAATGAGCTATATTATGAGCTAAATTACTTCTAACTTACAACTTTGCCTACAAACTTATGGCCACGCTTTCTCACGGAGTTTGAAACTATAACTGGTTTTCGTCCTTTTCTTTCGTTATACAGTTTTATTACCCACCAAAATATGTCTCTTTGAGATACTAAATAACTTGAGACAAGTCTATGATTTAAGTTGCAGTTTGCACAACATTAAACTGGCAGGCTTTATTTGTCACTGTACACTCAAGTACAGTGAAATTCCTCTTCTGCATTGAACACACGTGAGCAATGAGCACACACACACACACACACACACACACACACACACACACACACACACACACACACACACAGAGTAGTGGGCAGCTATATACTACAGCTATACTAAGCAGCTATGGACCCTTTTCACGTGACGTCACGACAAACGCGGCCGCCATTTTGGACGTGTACTACCAGTAGTTTACCACAGCCAGCATTGAGGAACGGCAGCAAAGAAAGTGTTTATTTTCAGCAAGACTTCCATCATGCTACTATATTGTTGTGCACCTGGATGTAGTAACCATCAACAAACAAGGCAAGGGTTATCATTTTATCAGATCCCGGTAGATGCTGACCGACGGAGAAGATGGATAGCGGCATACCAGCGCTTGTGCAGTGACCACTTTGTTGGAGGTAAGACGAATAAAATTAGCCAGAAAAGGCATTACATTGCTGTTAACATTCTGTGGCGGCAAGTGTGTAACCAAATAGGCTAAAATAACCCATTGTAACCTCTTTGTTCTTCTGTAGTAGCTATTAGCTAACGACATTAGCTAGCGTTGTGTTCCTTTGCTGTTGGTAGACTGTAGGACAGATCAGAGGCAGTGTCCTACAAACAGCGCTTAATTTGAGGGGGAGCAAGCCGGAGCGCGCTCCGGAACCTCGGGCGTTGGCTCCGGCAGCTATTTACACTGGATCCGGTGATCCGACACCTCTTTTGACTATGTAACAAAAATAAATAAATAAATAATAAAATTAAAAAATGCAAGTTTATTTAGTGTTAATGTCTGATTTTGATATCTGTCTTGTTGGTGATTTCTCTCATGAAACGACATCCACAAAATATCTGCAGATGAACTTAATTTGCAGTGTTATTACAAAACATGCCCAGAAGCGCAGCGCCGCGCCCCCGTCCCCTCTCCTCTCCTCTTTTTTTCCGCTCCGGAGCCGCTCATCCTCTGCGCTCCGGGACCTCCCACTTTACAAATTAAGCACTGCCTACAAATAAGTGTTCAAAACAAAAGGAACATGTATTTGTCTCTTAAATCCAGGCCGTTCCCTGTAATCTGTAACAACGGTTGGAGAAAGTAATGGCAACTAGTGAGTGCACAAGCCATAGAAGGTAAACTGTACACAGCGCCAGGGCAGTGTGATGGTATGTCTACTTTTAGATTGTGTTAGCTTATCAATGAACACACTCATCACTCGACGAGTTTCACGTCTTTACGACGGATATTTAAATGTGTGTTAGGTATTATTGTTGCAGTCTAAGCAGTCATTGTAGCAGCTAGATGAGCGAGAACCGAAAGGGTCTGTGCCATAAACCGTTATTTCTGTACGGCGTTGCTAATGTGTCGTTACTGTTGTTATTTCTCCCTCTGCTCGCCCTGTAAATGCCCTACGTCGCTGGATAGCGAAGGTGTTTTCTGCATCTCGCTCCTTTTTCTTGTATGTTCTCCGTTTGTCGCCTTTCTCGCATTCAAACCAATTCGAGCCGAAGTCCGCTACATGTCCAAAATGGTGGTCGCGTTTACAAAGGTCACGTGACTGAAAAGGGTCTATACTGCTTCTATATCTTTCATTACCATGGCTATACACATATCCTTGTGAGCTACATTCGCCAGATAGCGTAATAGTCAGGCTTGTGATACTCGAGTCCAGGACTAAGACTAGAGTCCGACTCATGCCCTAATTTTAAGGACTTGTGACTTGACTTGGACTTGAGCACTGATGACACGGACTTGGACTCGTGCATTAACTGCATTCGGACTCGTAAATTGGAGACGAGGATTTGGATTCTTTCTTTATTTTTTGTAACACGCCATAATAATTTGACATAAGATATTTATATCTACATTAATTTTGTACTAATTTCGTGCAAGAGTGTCACACCTGCGCGCCTTAGCGTGTGCATCAGATAGACTCTAGGGCACGCTCCGGACAGCGCGCATGCTAAGCAGACTCTCACACATGCGTCGTAAACGACTTGTACCTGCACAAGATTAAGGCGCAATCAGCGCGCCGATATAAAAACTGTGAAAACACACTTACTTTGCGAAGTATTGAGTTGTGTTCCTGACACATTACCAAGCCTTATTTCCTTGTTTGGTTTCCTGATCCCTGATTTCCTGTTTCCTGTCTTTGATTCTGCCAAGTCTACGATAGCCTGCTTGTGCCTCGCTCGACCTATCGGCTATTTCACTGTTTTACGATTTTGCCTGCCATTCTGGATTGCTTACTGCCTTCACTTGTATTAATAAACACACCTTCTGCACTTACATCCGTCTCCCAACCATCTCTGACATTCACACTCCCTGATAAAGAGAAGCACATTCGCCTGTTCATACGTCATGTTCAGGAACAAACTAATGTTAACGGTGCTGAAACAGCTACCGTCAAATGGTGCAGTTGGAGTCTTGTTCTTGGACTTGACTTGGATCAATAGTGGACTCGACTCGAAATTTTCTTTAATGACTTGGACTTGAATACTGGGGACTCGAGACTGGACTCGGACTCGATGTTTAGTGACTCGACTACAACACTGGTAATAGTGTAGCGCCATGGAAAACCATGTACGTCTCATTTTTCAATATATCGCATGAATTAAAGTGACTGATTAAATGGTTGTGCTTATATCCTTAATGTTAAAGTGGTGGCTATTCAGAATAAACGAAATGTAATTCAGAATATTATAGTATTTCAAGTGTGAGAGTTCTTTACGGGTTCACGGCATACAGACTTTACTAACCTTAAAGTCCAGGTAACTCCTCACTATGCTCAAGGTGATGGAGTCTTCAGCAGTTAGACCTGGCAGATCTTCAAAGCCTGCAAACACAATCATTTCTCATGAGCATTTGTCATCTTTCTTGCTCTTTCTCGCTCTCTCTCTCCCCAAGACACTCACCTAGTCTGCAGAAGAAAGCATAGATATTGGCACGCAGATTATCAGAGACATCTATTATGGCAGCACTTGGCCTGTTTGTTGGTATGGACTCCAGCGGCTCCTGTTCCTGATACGTCGTGAGAAGAGGCTTCTTCTCATCTATGGATTAAAGAAGCAACAACAATTAATTGATACTGAGAAAACGATGCAGACTAATGAGAAATAAGGCTTTGAAACGGGTAGCCAATGGAATGAAAGTGCTTCTGTGCTGATGTGAAAGAACAATTAAGATCAACTCTAACGATGGCCAAAAGGAGCTTTGGATTGACCAGAGTTTCTGCTTCAGGAAATTGGAAATGAACAGGAGCGTTTGTGAGACAGATTTGTGACTCTGGATATAATGAACATCCTAAAACGTACAACATATGAGCATATGAGCTCCTGATACAGTATTTGTTCCCTAACAGGACTTTTTGTTGTTGTTGTTTTCTTTCTCGGTTGCTCTCAGAGCTGGGAGAAAAGAAAAAAAAAAAATATATATATATATATATATATATATATATATATATATATATATATATATATATTAGTGCTGTCAAGTGATTAAAATATTTAATCGCGATTAATGTCGCGACTGTCATAGTTAACTCGCGATTAATCGCAATTTAATCGCACATTTTTGTCACACGAAAAACCATTGTAATTCTCTTACCAGCATAAAAAAGTGAATGGGCTTGTTTTGTACCAATGTTTTTCTTATTGCAAAGCATAACACGTCTTGACACAGCCACTGCAAACTGAAATCTAAGCTGAGCACCGTGGCTCTTCGTCCCGAGACTAACAAGAAAACCATGAGTGAAGTAATCTACTGCTTGAGTTAGTCTACAACTCAGGTTACACAGTGACGGTAGGCTTGACATGCTTGATTATAATATAAAGTACACTATTATATTAACTTTAAGTTGTTCGTTGATAAATATTGCATTGAATCTGATCTTTACTGTTTCAGCTCACTTAACACATTTTGTACTTTTACACTTTCTGCCTGTTGATGCATTGCGCTGTCCAATCAGAGGCGGCCAAATTTGCATATTACAGGAAGGATTTCTGGGATAGCATTGAGTTTACAGTTCAGAGGGATCTGGCTTCTTTAGAAGCTGTCTTCTTAAAACTGAATAAATATTTAAAAAGAGCCAAATGAGCCAGTCTTTTGAACGGCTCTTTTCAAAGAACGGATCACAAAGATGCGGATCCCATCAAAGAGCCATAAATCCCATCTCTACTAGCGTGCCCTCCCCACGCTGCTTCTTTGAAGGAGGAGGGCAGAGGACTCTGGCTGTGCGGGGCGTGGCATTACAGTCTAGCTGCTATCGTTTTTCTAAGCAAAGTCTCTGTTCCAAGTTCCTGGCAGTTTCAAAAGCTTATGAAAAACTTACATCATGTCACAGAGAGTTAATCTCGCGATAAAAAAATTATCGCCGTTAAAAGTGAGTCAAGTTAACGCGTTAATAACGCGACATTTTTGACAGCACTAATATATATATATATATATATATATATATATATATATATATATATATATATATATCGCTTGACGTCATTAACAGAGTGTGTTAATGTGAAAGAATCTTTATGCTAGGAATTAATGTGATCTGATGCACATATTTATAAAGCCAAATATTCCCTAGATTTATAGACTAGACTGTACAAAGTTATCTGGGGTAATCTAATCTTGGGATGAATTTAAATTTAAATGTGATATCTGGATTTCTGTGAGCTGCTTTGTGATAATGTCCATTGTTAAAAGCATGGTACAAATAAACTGAATATAACTGAAGTAAAAAAAAAATCTGAACAATGTACAGCTCTGGAAAAAATTAAGAGACCACTGCAAAATGATCAGTTTCTCTGGTTTTACTATTTATAGGTATGTATTTTGAGGAACACGGACATTTTTGTTTCATTCCATAAACTACTGACAACATTTACACCAAATATTGTCACTGAGAGCATTTAATTGTAGAAATTAAATGTGTTTAATTTAGCAGATGCTCTTATCCAGACTGAAATACAACATACCCAGAGCAGCCTGGGGAACAGTTGGGGGTTAGGTGCCTTGTTCAAGGGCACTTCAGCCATTCCTGCTGCTCCGGGGAATTGAACCAGCAACCCTTTTGGTCCCCAAGCTGCTCCTCTAACCATTAGGCCATGGCTTCTCTGTGGTCAAAATAACAAAAGATGGAGTGTTTCCAGACCTTGATACTAATGTTTGAATTTAGGATGAGTTTGGAAATCAATATTTGGTGGAATAACCCTGACATTTAATCACAGCTTTCATGCGTCTTGGCAGGCTCTCCACCAGTCTTTCACGTTGCTCTTGGGTGACTTTATGCCACTCCTGGTGTGAAAATTCAATCAGCTCGGCTTTGTTTGATGGCTTGTGACCATCCATCTTCCTCTTGATCACATTCCAGAGATTTTCAATAGGGTTCAGGTCTGGAGATTGGGCTGGCCATGACAGGGTCTTGATCTTGTGGTCCTCCATCCACACCTTGATTGACCTGGCTGTGTGGCATAGAGCACTGTCCTGCTGGAAAACCCAATCCTCAGAGTTAGGGAACATTGTCAGAGTAGAAGGAAGCAAGTTTTCTTGCAGGATAACCTTGCACATGGCTTGATTCATGTGTCCTTCACAAACAAAAATCTGCCTCATTCCGGCCTTGCTGAAACACCCCCAAATCATCACTGATCCTCCACCATATTTCACAATGGGTGCAAGACACTGTGGCTTGTAGGCCTCTCCAGGTCTCTGTCTAATCATTAGACAACCAGGTGATGGGAAAAGCTGAAAACTGGACTCATCAGAGAAGATGACCTTACTCCAGTCTTCTATGGTCCAATACTTATGGTCTTTAGCAAACCTCAGCCTGGCTCTAAGTTTGCTTGTCATTGATGAAGGAGCCTGTTTCAAACCTTACTTGCCGTACATTTAACCCCAGCTGCTATTTGCCATTCTTTTTGTAGGACACTTGATATCATCCTACGGTTGTTGAGTGACATTTGATGGAATTGATAATCATCCCAGTCAGTGAAGAGTCATTTTCACCCTCTGCCAGTCTGTAATTTTTGTCCCCCCAATGTCTGCTGCTTGACCTTGTTCTTATGAACTGCCGTCTTTGAAATTTTGAGGATGGAAGCAAACTGATGCTCACTGTATCCCTCTGCCAGAAAAGCCAGAACTGAACCCTACTTTTTCTCACTCAAAACTTCTTTTTAACTCTTCTGGCTTGAGAAATAGATATTTTTGTATTCCAATGAAATTTAAGGTAGGACTAGCACTGTTTTTGCCATCCAAGCTGGTCCTATTGCAAGAGGACAGTGATGACCACAGCAGCGTTTTTTATACTTTTCTTCGTTAAATAAGATTCGGTTCAGGTGCTCATCACTACCTCATTAAGTACAAGAGCGCTCTGAGAGCACAATATCCCCCACTGGCAACTATGCCGTAACTCTGGTAAAATGCAATTGAATTGAACAAAGTTGCAATATGCGTATTACTGACATATAACAAAGAATCCTGTCAAGTTTCGTGAAATTCCTCCAAAAACCGTGAGAGGAGTTGATTTCAGACGGTGAGTACCCTTCCTGGGATGGACAGATGGACGGACATCACCACGACATAATCCCCTTTCGGGCCTTTCAGGCAGTGGGGAATAAAAATTGTGAGTGGAGTTGATTTCAGAAAGCAAGCACACCTTGATGAAATTGCCAAAGTACAAGTTTGTTAATAATCAAGGGCATAACTCTGGGAAAATTTGCCCAAATTAAACGAAATTTCAATATGCGTATAACTGTCATATAACAAAGCCTTTTGCCAAGTTTGGTGAAATTTCTCCACAAATTGTGAGAGGAGTTGATTTCAGAAGAACGTACACCCTCATGAAACTGTCAAAGTACAAGTTATTTAATCAAGGGTCAAAACTCTGGGAAAATTTTCACAAACGAAATTAAATTGCAATATACGTATTACTGTCATATAACAAGGCCTTTTGCCAAGCTTCGAGAAATTCCTCCAAAAATTGTGAGAGGAGTTGATGTCAGAAGGCGAGCACACCTTCATGAAATTGTGAAAGTACAAGATTGTTAATCAAGGGCTGTAACTCTGGTAAAACGCGACCGAATTAAACAAAATTACAATATGCGTAGTACTGAGATATAACAGTGCCTTTTGCCAAGTTTGGTGAAATTCCTCCAAAAATTGTGAGAGGAGTTGATTTCAGAAGGTGAGCACCCTTCCCGGGACGGATGGACGGATGGAAATTGCCACGACATAATCCCCCTTTGGACCTTTCGGCCAGCGGGGGATAAAAATGAGGTGAACTTGTGTTGGAATTCCAGCACAGACACTGGAATGAAATGGCTGCCATACACAGAGATGCTGATTTGAGAAAAAACTGAAGTGGTCTCTTAATTTTTTGCAGAGCTGTATTTATATTTAGTTAAATCCCTAGTATATACAGTGGGGCAAAAAAGTATTTAGTCAGCCACCAATTGTGCAAGTTATCCCACTTAAAAAGATGAGAGAGGCCTGTAATTTTCATCATAGGTACACTTCAACTATCTCATCTCATCTCATTATCTCTAGCCGCTTTATCCTGTTCTACAGGGTCGCAGGCAAGCTGGAGCCTATACCAGCTGACTACGGGCGAAAGGCGGGGTACACCCTGGACAAGTCGCCAGGTCATCACAGGGCTGACACATAGACACAGACAACCATTCACACTCACACCTACGGTCAATTTAGAGTCACCAGTTAACCTAACCTGCATGTCTTTGGACTGTGGGGGAAACCGGAGCACCCGGAGGAAACCCACGCGGACACGGGGAGAACATGCAAACTCCGCACAGAAAGGCCCTCGCCGGCCACGGGGCTTGAACCCGGACCTTCTTGCTGTGAGGCGACAGCGCTAACCACTACACCACCGTGACGCCCCACTTCAACTATGAAAGACAGAATGGGGGGAAAGAATCCAGGAAATCACATTGTAGGATTTTTAATGAATTAATTGGTACATTCCTCGGTAAAATAAGTATTTGGTCACCTACAAACAAGCAAGATTTCTGGCTCTCACAGACCTGTAACAACTTCTTTAAGAGGCTCCTCTGTCCTCCACTCGTTACCTGTATTAATGGCACCTGTTTGAACTCATTATCAGTATAAAAGACACCTATCCACAACCTCAAACAGTCACATTCCAAACTCCACTATGGCCAAGACCAAAGAGTTGTCAAAGGACACCAGAAACAAAATTGTAGACCTGCACCAGGCTGGGAAGACTGAATCTGCAATAGGTAAGCAGCTTGGTGTGAAGAAATCAACTGTGGGAGCAATTATTAGAAAATGGAAGACATACAAGACCACTGATAATCTCCCTCGATCTGGGGCTCCACGCAAGATATCCAGATGATCCAGAAGAGGATTGGGAGAATGTCATATGGGCAGATGAAACCAAAATAGAACTTTTTGGTAAAAACTCAACTTGTCGTGTTTGGAGGAGAAAGAATGCTGAGTTGCAGCCAAAGAACACCATACCTACTGTGAAGCATGGGGGTGGAAACATCATGCTTTGGGGCTGTTTGTCTGCAAAGGGACCAGGACGACTGATCCGTGTAAAGGAAAGAATGAATGGGGCCATGTATCGTGAGATTTTGAGTGAAAACCTCCTTCCATCAGCAAGGGCATTGAAGATGAAACGTGGCTGGGTCTTTCAGCATGACAATGATCCCAAACACAGCTCCCGGGCAACGAAGGAGTGGCTTCGTAAGAAGCATTTCAAGGTCCTGGAGTGGCCTAGCCAGTCTCCAGCTCTCAACCCCATAGAAAATCTTTGGAGGGAGTTGAAAGTCTGTGTTGCCCAGTGACAGCCCCGAAACATCACTGCTCTAGAGGAGATCTGCATGGAGGAATGGGCCAAAATACCAGCAACAGTGTGTGAAAACCTTGTGAAGACTTACAGAAAACGTTTGACCTCTGTCATTGCCAACAAAGGGTATATAACAAAGTATTGAGATGAACTTTTGTTATTGACCAAATACTTATTTTCCACCATAATTTGCAAATAAATTATTTAAAAATCAGACAATGTGATTTCTGGATTTTTTTTCTCATTCTGTCTCTCATGGTTGAAGTGTACCTATGATGAAAATTACAGGCCTCTCTCATCTTTTTAAGTGGGAGAACTTGCACAATTGGTGACTGACTAAATACTTTTTTGCCCCACTGTATACACAGCTTATATGACCTAGCACAGGATGCCTTTAAAATGTTAACCGAACAAGGTGTATGTACCAGCGATCTGGCCATGCTGGTCTCTCTTGACTCCGATCTCCACCTCTTCCTTCCTCCAGAGCTGCAGCAGCAGGGCTGGAGCCGTGAGCTCTTTCTCACCCCTCCAGGTCTCAACGTGTGCCAGAGTTTTGGGGTTGTCACACAGTTCCAGCAGCGTCGCCAGCATCACACCCTGCATGCTCCTGGGGCTCGACTGACAAAGTGAATACCAGAACCGCAGATGTGTCGGTGCTTCTGATTGGTCTGGAAATCAGGTCTTATAGTATTTGTGTGTTACCTACCTGGATGAAGTCAAGTAACAGAAACGCTCCTTCCTTTTCCAAAAACAAATCCTCTGTGGTGTAACAACCGACAATACAAGACCTGGATGATTTCACATGAGTGGGGGGAAAACAATCAGAACAAAAGACAGAAACCAGCAAGGCAACACCACTTCTGCATACTGCCAGTCTGTGATCAAATAATTTACGCTGTCATGCATGTCAACTTTGTTATAACACTTTATACAGCTAGAAAGGATTTCTACAGTACAGAGGTGTGTAGGGAGTGTGTACATGACTCACCACACACAGTCCACAGCGGCGAGAATGAGTCTGTTGTGTCCCAGGCCACTGTACAACTGAGACGGGTCCATTTTCAGATAACGAACCGTCACCTCTACACCCTCCGCTCCAAACAAGTCCTGCTCAACCCCCCCACACACATACGCACATTTCTTATGGTTACCATTCAGCTTTTATATTCAAATGAGGAGTGATGTAATGACAAGCGTCTGACCTTCCTGTGCGCGTCTCCTTCACAGAGGCTGGACAGAGTGACCAACACATCAGTCTGGATCTCCACAGACACGATGTCCTCTTCCTTGTTCCTCTCCTGCAATCGCCTCAGCAACCCTGAGCACCATAAAACATACTAATAAAGAATATCTGTTTCATCTACATGATCTATAAACACACCCACAGTTCAAGCTGTAATATATTTGTAGCCTAATCTAAACTTCCTAACCTGCTAGCTAGCTGCACACTTGTAGCTGTCCTAGAGCTGATTGCTAGCTAGTCATTTCGCAAGGTATAAAATAATCAAAGCACCGAAATAGGATCTTGGATGATTTTTACTGAAAAAAAAAAAAAAAAAATATATATATATATATATATATATATATATATATATATATATTTTAATTTCAATTTGAATGAAAATTTTGCATGCTAGCATGTAGAGAAAGTTTCCTGATTTATTACATTGTAGGTCAATAATAAGGCCAGTTTGATTCCCTGGTTGCTATTTGCTGTCTCCAGGGTTAAGGTGAAATTATATAAGACAAACTCTATATGTTCACCAAGCAACTGGCTGATGGCTCCCTGGTCACACAGGTCCTGATTGATGAGGCTGTTGCTAAGTGAGGCCATGCAGCGGAGCAGCCGCATGCAGTACCGCATGTGAGCCTTCCTCCCACCTCGACCTCCACTGCTATGGAAACCCTGACCTTGGCCAAAGGAGTCGGTTCCTGGTACAGAGGAAGAAGAGCAAGAGTTACATCAAGACTAGTTTAGGTTCAGACTGCCACTGTTCTAAAGTACAGCAAATGTGAAGTAATAGTTTTCGAAATATGCGTTTTAATTGCTCCTGGTTATAATAAACATATTAATGTTACTGAATTAATACATCTATCTGAACTTGTACAATGAATAAAAGTGTTTGTTAAAATGTCTGCATTTCTTGAACTACATTTTCTTTCACGTCTCAGTTCCTTCGTCTGAGTACATGACGAATTTACCCCTAAATAATAAAATGATTGTTAGCACTGTTGCCTCACAGTGAGAAGGTTCTGGGTTCGAGCCCAGTGGCTGATGGGGGCCTTTCTGTGTGGAGTTTGCATGTTCTCCCCGTGTCTGCATGGGTTTTCTCCGGGTGCTCCGGTTTCCCCCACAGTCCAAAGACATGCAGGTTAGGCTAGTTGGTGGCTCTAAACTGTCCGTAGGTGTGAATGGTTGTTTCCCAAGCCTGGAAATGGGAGGGTTGTGGCAGGAAGAGCATAAAACTTCTTCCAGCTGTTCATTGAGGGTCACCAGAGTGGAACTGTTCCACATATTTGATTTGGCATAGGTTTTATACCGGATGCCAGGCTAACTGGTGGCTCTGAATTGACTGTAGGTGTGAATGTGTGTGTGAATGGTTGTTTGTCTCTATGTGTCAGCCCTGTGATGACCTGGTGACTTGTCCAGGGTGTACCCCGCCTCTCACCCATAGTTGGCTGGGATTCCAGCTTGCCCACGACCCTGCACAGGATAAGCGGTTATAGATAATGGATGGATGGATAGTGCTGTGCATAATCGCGAGCTAACCACCTCTAGTGTGTCCACCTCTCGATGGGGAGATCATGAGTTCTACTCGTGGTCAGATAATACCAAAGACCATCATAAAAAAAAGGTACCTACTGCAAGTGAGGAGTTAAACTCTTGCGGTTACCAGAAGACCAGCCCACCACTGTAACCCTAGCTATGTAATAGACGAGAGGCTGAGGGCTACGGAGATCAGCGCCACCCAATGCACCTTAAGGGCCTAGTTAGTACTGGGAAGGGAGACTGCTTGGGAAGACCAGGGCATGGTGCAGGAAGGACTTTAGTGCTGTATACAGTGGGGCAAAAAAGTATTTAGTGAGCCACCAATTGTGCAAGTTCTCCCACTTAAAAAGATGAGAGAGGCCTGTAATTTTCATCATAGGTACACTTCAACTATGAGAGACAGAATGGGGGGAAAGAATCCAGGAAATCACATTGTAGGATTTTTAATGAATTAATTGGTACATTCCTCGGTAAAATAAGTATTTGGTCACCTACAAACAAGCAAGATTTCTGGCTCTCACAGACCTGTAATTTCTTCTATAAGAGGCTCCTCTGTCCTCCACTCGTTACCTCTATTAATGTCACCTGTTTGAACTCGTTATCAGTATAAAAGACACCTGTCCACAACCTCAAACAGTCACACTCCAAACTCCACTATGGCCAAGACCAAAGAGCTGTCAAAGGACACCAGAAACAAAATTGTAGACCTGCACCAGGCTGGGAAAACTGAATCTGCAATAGGTAAGCAGCTTGGTGTGAAGAAATCAACTGTGGGAGCAATTATTAAAAAATGGAAGACATACAAGACCACTGATAATCTCCCTCGATCTGGGGCTCCACGCAAGATCTCACCCCGTGGGGTCAAAATGATCACAAGAACGGTGAGCAAAAATCCCAGAACCACACGGGGGGACCTAGTGAATGACCTGCAGAGAGCTGGGACCAAAGTAACAAAGGCTACCATCAGTAACACACTACGCCGCCAGGGACTCAAATCCTGCAGTGCCAGACGTGTCCCCCTGCTTAAGCCAGTACATGTCCAGGCCCGTCTGCAGTTTGCTAGAGAGCATTTGGATGATCCAGAAGAGGATTGGGAGAATGTCATATGGTCAGATGAAACCAAAATAGAACTTTTTGGTAAAAACTCAACTTGTTGTGTTTGGAGGAGAAAGAATGCTGAGTTGCAGCCAAAGAACACCATACCTACTGTGAAGCATGGGGGTGGAAACATCATGCTTTGGGGCTGTTTGTCTGCAAAGGGACCAGGACGACTGATCCGTGTAAAGGAAGAATGAATGGGGCCATGTATCGTGAGATTTTGAGTGAAAACCTCCTTCCATCAGCAAGGGCATTGAAGATGAAACGTGGCTGGGTCTTTCAGCATGACAATGATCCCAAACACACCGCCCGGGCAACGAAGGAGTGGCTTCGTAAGAAGCATTTCAAGGTCCTGGAGTGGCCTAGCCAGTCTCCAGATCTCAACCCCATAGAAAATCTTTGGAGGGAGTTGAAAGTCCGTGTTGCCCAGTGACAGCCCCAAAACATCACTGCTCTAGAGGAGATCTGCATGGAGGAATGGGCCAAAATACCAGCAACAGTGTGTGAAAACCTTGTGAAGACTTACAGAAAACGTTTGACCTCTGTCATTGCCAACAAAGGGTATATAACAAAGTATTGAGATGAACTTTTGTTATGGACCAAATACTTATTTTCCACCATAATTTGCAAATAAATTCTTTAAAAATCAGACAATGTGATTTTCTGGATTTTTTTTTCTCATTCTGTCTCTCATAGTTGAAGTTAGGGCTGAACGATTTTAAGAAAAAAATGAATTGCGATTTTTCTGGCAGATATTGCGATTTCAATTTCAACCACGATTTTTTTTCTTTAAATCAAGTTTCAGTGCAAATTAATTAATACAATGAATTCCATAAAGATAATGCAAGAATGAAAACTGAGGTCAACAGATTTCAAATGTAGGCCTGTTGACCTCAGTTTTCATTCTTGCATTAGCTTTATGGAATTCATTGTATTAATTAATTTGCACTGAAATATTGCACTTTTGTAAAAGAATGTACATAAGCATTATAAATTATAACTAGAGCCAACAACTCCCCTGTGGGAAATAAGAGTGATGCAGTGGCTGTAGCAGTCGCTATTGCAGGGCCCCTCCCTCCTGTGTGTGTGAGAGAGAGCGAGCAGCCCCTCCCCCACCCGTGCGTTCAGACACAGAGACAGAGAAAGCGCAGTTTCTCCTCACAGTGCTCCCTCCAAACAACAGGGATTTACACGAAAACGGAAGGAAATATTCACAAAATTCTTTCACACTGAGTGCCACAAGGCTTTCCTGAACGTAATTTTTTTTTGTCTGTAGTGTAAAAAATGAGGACAATTTATTGACGAAACAAAACATGGGTCAGTTTAGGAGCACTGAGAAAAACCGCGGCTTTGACGATCCCAAAATCGTGTTGTCTGAGATCGCGATTTTCGGTCGAAAACGATAGATCGTTCAGCCCTAGTTGAAGTGTACCTATGATGAAAATTACAGGCCTCTCTCATCTTTTTAAGTGGGAGAACTTGCACAATTGGTGACTGACTAAATACTTTTTTGCCCCACTGTATATCATGATAAATTATCTCAGAATACACTTCTCAAAAAAAAATCATGTAGAAAGTTTTTATAACTTTAACGTAACAATTACAAACTTGATTCAAATTATAAAATCATCCATTTTTCATTGCACTTTTTTTGTAGATATTAAATAAGTGTCACCAAAGATTATTTTTTCTGAATGCAGCACCAGCAGTTACCCATTTCACGTATCATGGTTGTTAGGTTTTGATCTGAGGGCCTTTCTGTGTGGAGTTTGCATGTTCTCCCCGTGTCTGCATGGGTTTCCTCCGGGTGCTCCGGTTTCCCCCACAGTCCAAAGTTAGGTTGACATGGGGCAGCCTTGGGCTGAGGTGCCCTTGAGCAAGGTACCTGACCCCTGACTGCTCCCCGGGCGCTCTGGTGTGGCTGCCCACTGCTCTGAGTGTGTGTGCGTGTGTTCACTGCTTCAGATGGGTTAAATGCAGAGGATGAATTTCACTGTGCTTGAAGTGTGCATGTGACAAATAAAGGTTTCTTCTTTCTTCTTCTTCTGAAGGAGGTTGAATTGACAAAGTATGATCTAGGAATGTAGAGCTCTGCCGTCTAAGAGATTCTACCTCATGGATGGATCCGGAAGCAAACAGTCACTCATGCAGACACAGCTGCTCAGAGACATTTCTCAGTATATTGTAGGACAAACATGATTATATATTCACATTCAAGAGTGTGCTGTAGCCATGTGATCGGATGATGCTTTTGTGATTGACGAAGCTAAGTTATCCAAGTATAACGTAAATGGGTGATGAAGCATTACATCACTGGTTTAGACTGTATGAAAAAAAGAGAGACATTATGTATCATTACATCACCCGTCAGGAGCATAGTCTTATGAAAAGAAGAAAGACATTGCTAGTCAGCATCACCTTCATTAATTAGGGAGCAGAATATATGAGCAAAATTAAATATCAAGGATTTAACTTACCAAAACAAGTAGCAGTGCTATGATCTCATCATATAATGTCATATCACTCACTCTTAATCTTACTCATTCACTTCTTCCAGCTTGTCCCACTTATGCATGTGGGGTCGCTGCCATGTGGACCCTACTGATCCACATGTCATATTAACTGGAGCACAGTTTTATGCCCTTCCTTCCCAGGTGGCATGGTGGTGTAGTGGTTAGCACTGTCATCTCACAGCAAGAAGGTTCCGGGTTTGAACCTCATGGCCAATGGGGGCCTGTGTGGAGTTTGCATGTTCGCCTCGTGTCTGTGTTGGTTTCCTCTGGGAGCACTGGTTTCCCCCACAGTCCAAAGACATGCATGTTAGGTAAAATACCCAGGCACTGGGGTTGTACAATGCTTGTCCCAAGCCTGGATAAATTAGGGAGGGTTGAGTGAGGAACCATGCCCTGGTCTTCCCAGGCAGTCTCCCTTCCCAGTACTAACTAGGCCCTTAAGGTGCATTGGGTGGCGCCGATATCCGTAGCCCTCGGCCTCTCGTCTATTACATAGCTAGGGTTACAGTGGTGAGCTGGTCCTCTGGTAGCCACAAGAGTTTAACTCCTCACTTGCAATAGGTACTGGTTTTTTTTTATGATGGTCTTTGGTATTATCTGACCGCGAGTAGAACTCATGATCTCCCCCATCAAGAGGTGGACACGCTAACCACTAGGTCAGCTCGCGATTATGCACAGCACTATCCATCCATTCATTATCTGTAACCGCTTATCCTGTGCAGGGTCATGGGCAAGCTGGAGCCTATCCCAGCCAACTATGGGTGAGAGGCGGGGTACACCCTGGACAAGTCACCAGGTCATCACAGGGCTGACACATAGAGACAAACAACCATTCACACTCACATTCACACCTACAGTCAATTTAGAGCCACCAGTTAGCCTGGCATCCAGTATAAAACCTATGCCAAATCAAATATATGGAACAGTTCTGCTCTGGTGACCCCGAATGAACAGCTGGAAGAAGAAGTTTTATGCCCTTCCTGCCACAACACTCCCATTTCCAGGCTTGGGAAACAACCATTCACACCTACGGACAGTTTAGAGTAGCCACGTAGCCTAACTGTGTGTCTTTGGATTGTGGGGGAAACCGGAGCACCTGGAAGAAATGGGAGGTTCATTCGGGGTCACCAGAGTGGAACTGTTCCACATATTTGATTTGGCATAGGTTTTATACCAGATGCCAGGCTAACCGGTGGCTCTAAATTGACCGTAGGTGTGAATGTGAGTGTGAATGGTTGTTTGTCTCTATGTGTCAGCCCTGCGATAACCTGGCGACTTGTCCAGGGTGTACCCCGCCTCTCGGTCATAGTCAGCTGGTATAGATTCCAGCTTGCCTGCGACCCTGTAGAATAGAATAAGTGGCTACAGATAATGGATGGATGGATGTTATTTTGACCGAAAGGTTGACCTTTCCGGTGACCTTGCCTTTCACCTTGACCCGATTACTCCCAAAATTTAATCTGGTAATCTATGGACCATTGCCCACCTGCCCTGAAAATTTTAAGTCAATCGGTGCAACCGTCTAGACACTAGATTGTTAACAGACAGACACACAAACAAACCGCACTGATTACAATACTTTGCCCCGTGTGAGGTAATAACCTTAGTGCTCCAGGGACGCATCGAGCAAACGTCACTTGTGCTGATAACGTAATACCATGACCCTTAAAATCATGCTATCATGTATTTCCATAAGGGGATGTCAAGGGCTATCGATATGGTACGTTGAGAACAGAATTAAAACACAGATCAGGTAGTAATATTGAGTGACTTGTCAATATGATCTGCTTTGGCTGTTTAGTTTTCCCAGTGAGTGTCTTCTACCTTGCTGTGTGCACCAGTCCAGAAGCATGAGCAGGCAGGTGTTGCCTTGACAGGCCATGTACTCGTCCAACATGAGTGGCGCCACTGTGGCCAGAGTGGCCAACGCCTGCAGCTGCAGCTCCTCCTGCTGAATGGATGTCCAACTGCGCTGGGCTTTCCCGCTGCGCATGTTCTCAGAGTATCCAGGCCGAACAAGCAGCATCAAAGCCAGTATCACACGGCTCTCTTTAAACAACTAAACAAATCACACTGTGTTAGAGTACAGAGGCTGATTTGCTCTTTTAAACACCGGTAGTACTGAATCCTCACCTGTACAGCTGCCAGATCGCTGGACAGAACGACAATCAGGTTCAGCAGCAGCTTCTTCATCTCAAAGTCCTCATTACTGAAGGTCAGCTTGAAGTTTCGGAGTAGTGGGTTATGGCTCCTCACTGCATGACAGAAACTCACGCTGCTTATTCGACAAATATCTCATTATTTATGCCAAGATAGTTCCTCAAAACTTACACTCGGGAAGAGTAGCGAAAAGGATGAGCTGCTTAGCAAACCCACTCTCCTATCAAAACAAAGACATGTGATTTATAGGTTATTTAAAATGAAGAGGATAATGACAGAATGAGCAGGCGATGAAGTCAAACCATCATACTTACGATTAGTACAGCGCTGGGGTTGTCTGCAATCAAGGTCGTAATTACTAGAAGGTCGTTGCGAAGCTGCCGGTCGTAATGTCGGGAGCCGTTGAGAAGATGATGCAAGAAAGCCTCTTTCAGGACCCTGGTGTTTCAAACACACTTGGTCACTTATATTCAATCCACTTATTCTGAGACTGAAGTGGGAGTGTTTTCTACGGCATGCACTCAGTCCAATACAATATTCCATCTAAATTCTCATCTACTCTAGTTGTATATGTACAAAAGGACTCATGCTCTACAGGATGAGAAGTATTTGAGAAACAGGTCGCATGGATTAAAGCAAAAAAAAATTATTTGACTGAAAATTTACGGGGGGGGGGGGGGGGTTATGGGTGGATTTCGATGAAATTCTGCGGGGGGGGGGTTATGGGTGGATTTCGATGAAATTCTGAGAAGGGTTAACTTAGAACTGATAACTTTATTATCAATTAATTAATGGATTAATATATTCAATTTATTGCACTTTCTTTCCATTGCTTCCGTATATTATTTTTTGTGGCAAACCACACAAATGCAAGCGCCTGGAATGTTTAGTTTTTTGCACCATGAACTAAATGGCTTTCCGTTTTCACCTACTTCGTACAGCCAAGCCCACCTCCACTTGTTTTTTACACCTTTATCGATGGCAGACACATCAGTGCCTTCTTTCATGTAAAGCGCATCCATGCTGCCGAAACCGAAAGCAGAATGACATGCTCCTCTATGCTCGACGTCAATATAGAAAAAAGTTTGGATCTTCGCTTAAATTAAAATTGGGGTTTGACCTTACTTTGTGTTGAATACGACTTCAAAAACAATTCAAGATTTTATTAAGAGAAATATTGTGGCCAACACGAGTGTTAAGTTCCCTAAAAGATCGCGTGAAGTTGGCTGCTATCTACTTTGCGTTCGTTCTCATTTTCCTCCATCATTTCATCGGCCAGAAACAGATGCTTTGACGTAATTTAACTTAGTAGGCTATGATTATTATTTAACCGTAGTCTTCTAGACATTTTGACTGTTTGGGACATTGAACGCTGGTGTATGATTTTCAGGGAATAAAGTTTAGCGCATGTCGGAACATCATTGCGCTCGCAGCCTCCAACTCCTCAAACGTCCTTTAAATTGTGATATAACGTAGGCTATAAGGCACGATTCGAACATACCTTACACATTGCCCTAACGAAAATAATAATTGTTGGGGCGTCTGCTGATTTGTTAGCTATAAATTTAGGTCTAATTACTTCTGACAATCTGCAAGCATTGCACCATCGGGTCTTCAAGTCTGGCTGAAGCAGAGGAGCGGGCTTTCCGGGGTTTATTTTTTCGTTTTTTTTTAACATGCTCTATTTCTATATGTCCAAGTTTGAACTGAGTCATTTTGGCAAGATTTAATTTAATACAAAACAGAAATGGTCAGACACAAGCACGCCAAGCACATGGGAATGTATTTTGCCAATTTTGACAGCGCATGTTTTTTTAATGCCGCACCGTAGACAGCGAACGTTTAAACATGATCAAACATAGGAAATGAACGTCACAAAGCATGGCTCAAAAACAAAAAAGTTAAATAAACCCTGCTGATAGTTGATGGTGTTGCAACACATCAGTGTTATAACTCAATCTCTACCCAACCACCCGTCATTTTAATTCTCCTCGGATCAGCACCGACCTCACATTTGGCCTTGGGAGAGTTCAGTTGACAGAAATCCGTCACATGACGGAAAACTTTAATCCATGAGGTCGATGGCTGAAATATACTGTACGAGCGTATATGGGAAAAGAGGACTGCATATATTTTTATATTATATGGACACGAATGTTTTACTGGGAAATACGCCACTCGTATGTTTCATAAGAGCTCCATCTGGGACATGGAGAACCAAAGCCGTGACATAAATCTCTATATGTCACTCGTGAGGAAATCGATGAATTGCTTTGATAAATTTGGGGACTTTTTGTTTGTGAATGTGTCGATATAATTAAAAGAAAATCACACATTGGCTTGAAGATATGAAGTTTATCTTCACGTGTTGAAAAACTCACATTTTTCATATGAAATACATCGCGGATCTGAGTGACATATTTAAATAATATTGGCTGGCGTTGAGTGGTATATCAGATATATTCCATTCAGCTAGCATGATACTGAACAAGTAGAAGATGCTAGCTGAATGGAATATATCTGATATACCATAAAAAGCCAGCGAATATTATTATTATTATACACATTCTCAAAGGCCAACCCTACCTGCGACTCGGTGCTGTCAGCGCGGCAGTGAAGTCACCTTCCAGCCGGTGTAGTGTTCATCAGTAGTGTTAGCAAATGCTAATAATGCAGTCAAGTCAGTGCTATCAAGAGCAAGTAGCACAGACTAACAACCGAGAAACTAAGATTTCTTTCCCCAGACTCTTCTTCTACACTGCACGCTCGCTACAGTATTTTTCACTCATGCTTAACTATTCATTTCCCGATGTAATTTACTTAGTTACTTTTAAAATCAACATCAACAACTGCTCACAATGGAGCGACCTGGCCACCAAAATTCTCTCAAAATCCTCCGCTTTTACATAAACCTGATAACCATGTTTGTTGACAAATTGTCTTAGGCACTCGCTAGCATGGAAGTTTGATGTCACCGATGTGTCTCTTTTCCAGCTTTTCGATGTCCGTTGGTATGTTTCTCTCTCATAAATATGCATGAAGAATATCTAATGAACTTTTGGTAGCCTTTCGGGTGTTCAACACATCTTTCTCTTTCCCGGCGAACAAATAACTGCTTCTGCACATGTTCAGCAGAAAACTTTCTCATTGGATATTTGCATCAGCTCCGATGTGTGACGTCACATTGTCTTGACAACCATGCAATATCGTAAACCATATTCAGCGCTCATTCTCCATTGGGTAGAGTGACGTAATTCATGTAGGATAAGCGATATGCTAACAATATTGCATGCTATCAAGCCAAATGAATGAAAGCTGCTAGAAGGGAATAGAACACATGTTTTTATTCCATCAAAAAAGTGTCCTGTATGTATAATAATCACTGATATTTTACTCCGATGACGTCACTCTCAGTGTTTTCCTGCTGACGAGACGCATGTTATCAAAATGGCGAACTGGTTCAAAATTAAAATTCTTTTGATTAACTTCTGTTTTTTTTTGTGGATGTGTCCATATAATATAAAGAACATCACACGGTGGCGTGAAGATATGAAGTTTATCTTCTCGTGTTGAAAATATTCACCACTCGAACATAAATTTCATATCTTCACACAACCGTGCAATATCCTCTATATATATGTGAAATGCATTTTAAATGCTGAAACATATTTCCCATGTTGCCTCTAAGCTTAATTAATTTTATTTAATCTATGAAATGTATATACAACCCCGATTCCAAAAAAGTTGGGACAAAGTACAAATTGTAAATAAAAATGGAATGCAATAATTTACAAATATCAAAAACTGACATTGTATTCACAATAGAACATAGACAACATATCAAATGTCAAAAGTGAGACATTTTGAAATTTCTTGCCAAATACTGGCTCATTTGAAATTTCATGACAGCAACACATCTCAAAAAAGTTGGGACAGGGGCAATAAGAGGCTGGAAAAGTTAAAGGTACAAAAAAGGAACAGCTGGAGGACCAAATTGCAACTCATTAGGTCAACTGGCAATAGGTCATTAAAGGTCCGGTCCCACTGGCCGATGGACACAAAACGTATGCAAAAAGGACACAGCGGACGAGCAAAATTTCGGGGGTGGCTCTATCCGTTTTCATCCGCTCCAGAAATGGACAAAATTGGCGAAAATTTGCGAAAACAGAACGGAAAAGAACGGACGTGAGTAGTATATAGCGGGGATGTTAAACGCATGTTCATAGGAAGCCTAGCGGATGAAAGCGGATGGAAGTGGATGACAGCTCCGAAGGGGTTACCGGTGATAACTGAGAAGCGGACGCATAGCAGAAAGAGCGGATGCATAGCGGATGAAGGGGATGCATCACGTACGCCTAACGGAAACAAAGGGGATGTTGCGCGGATGTATATCGGATGCAGTCCGCTAGGTGTCCTTCTACATACTCTAGACATACTCCAGACATCCTAAATATACGAGATACATCCCAGATATAAACGCTTTGTCCGTTTTGAATACTTTATATACGAGATGCATACACTTACATCCTTTCTATTTCCGTGCTACTAACGATGAATAGACGTTTCATGTACCTTATCTTTCCTCCCTCTTTCCGTTTTCAGCTGCAGCGGATGTGAGTTGCGAGGATGCCCAGAGGATGCAGAGAGGATACAGCAGACGTTTAACGGATGATAACGGACATAGAACGTTTGTTGCTCGTATATGTCGCGGATTTACATCATACACGGCGGAAAGTTTATCCGTTCTAAAAGTTTTGTGCAGCTCAAAACTTTTTGCGCGGATGAAATCACAGTGGACGGATGCTCGATGGATAAAGCGTATGAAGCACGTATGCAATGAGTACACAACGGATGCATAGCGTTTTCCAACGGATGGCAAAGATTTTTTTTACGTTTTACATCCTCTTTGCATCCGTAAGTGCAGTGGGACCGGGCCTTAACATGACTGGGTATAAAAAGAGCATCTTGGAGTGGCAGCGGCTCTCAGAAGTAAAGATGGGAAGAGGATCACCAATCCCCCTAATTCTGTGCCGACAAATAGTGGAGCAATATCAGAAAGGAGTTCGACAGTGTAAAATTGCAAAGAGTTTGAACATATCATCATCTACAGTGCATAATATCATCAAAAGATTCAGAGAATCTGGAAGAATCTCTGTGCGTAAGGGTCAAGGCCGGAAAACCATATTGGGTGCCCGTGATCTTCGGGCCCTTAGACGGCACTGCATCACATACAGGCATGCTTCTGTATTGGAAATCACAAAATGGGCTCAGGAATATTTCCAGAAAACATTATCTGTGAACACAATTCACCGTGTCATCCGCCGTTGCCAGCTAAAACTCTATAGTTCAAAGAAGAAGCCGTATCTAAACGTGATCCAGAAGCGCAGACGTCTTCTCTGGGCCAAGGCTCATTTAAAATGGACTGTGGCAAAGTGGAAAACTGTTCTGTGGTCAGACGAATCAAAATTTGAAGTTCTTTATGGAAATCAGGGACGCCGTGTCATTCGGACTAAAGAGGAGAAGGACGACCCAAGTTGTTATCAGCGCTCAGTTCAGAAGCCTGCATCTCTGATGGTATGGGGTTGCATTAGTGCGTGTGGCATGGGCAGCTTACACATCTGGAAAGACACCATCAATGCTGAAAGGTATATCCAGGTTCTAGAGCAACATATGCTCCCATCCAGACGACGTCTCTTTCAGGGAAGACCTTGCATTTTCCAACATGACAATGCCAAACCACATACAAACCGCATCATGGCTGTGTAGAAGAAGGGTCCGGCTACTGAACTGGCCAGCCTGCAGTCCAGATCTTTCACCCATAGAAAACATTTGGCGCATTGTAAAACGGAAGATACGACAAAAAAGACCTAAGACAGTTGAGCAACTAGAATCCTACATTAGACAAGAATGGGTTAACATTCCTATCCCTAAACTTGAGCAACTTGTCTCCTCAGTCCCCAGACGTTTACAGACTGTTGTAAAGAGAAAAGGGGATGTCTCACAGTGGTAAACATGGCCTTGTCCCAACTTTTTTGAGATGTGTTGTTGTCATGAAATTTAAAATCACCTAATTTTTCTCTTTAAATGATACATTTTCTCAGTTTAAACATTTGATATGTCATCTATGTTCTATTCTGAATAAAATATGGAATTTTGAAACTTCCACATCATTGCATTCCGTTTTTATTTACAATTTGTACTTTGTCCCAACTTTTTTGGAATCGGGATTGTAATCTTAGTAGGAGCTCAAACATTTAAAAAAGGTACAAAAGCCAAATGTACCACTTTAGCAGCAATGACAGGTACAGCTTAGTACTTTTTTTCCCCCTAAGAGTTGAACAAAAGTGGGTTAAATCTACTGGGGGGAAAATTGCTAAAAACGTGTTGCATGTATTATTTTGTTTGTGTGCGTCAGCCTAGAAAAACCCCTCACGGAGTAAACGGTGATTTTCTACTATATATAGCTTTCCTTTTTCTGCATGTATCTCATATCAGAAATAAAGTTCTAGCTTTAAAAAAAAAAATCTGTTGCAAGCATTTATAGATTTGACTCCAACTGTGGTGCAGGACAATTTTAGCCACAGAGACACGTGACAGATTTGCACAGACCTCCACGTATAGCACACTGGAAGAAACTTTAAGAAGTGAAACTAAACGCACGTGACACAGTCCATGTTGCTGAGCTGCTTGGTGACTTCCTCTCTGGAGCCGTTATCCAAAAGGTTCCACAGGATCTCCGTGGATCGGAAGAGCATCTGTCCGGTTGGATCTGGCTCGTTCATATGGAAGCAGATCTTCTGAGCTCCCTCAGCTTTCAGGATCAAACTACAGTTCACTGCTACAAAGAGCAAAAACACTGAATAATCACACACACACACACACACACACACTGTAACCGCATGATGGAGAACTCTGCAGAACGAACGCGGTTAAACACGGAACTCACCAGATGACCTGGAGAGGATCTGGAGCGCCTGTAGGACCTGCAGTCTGACTGACAGCTGCTCCTCCAGGACAGCTAGCGACAGGAGTAGAGTCTCTGCCAGCCCGCTGCGCTCTACCAGCTCACATCTGTAAGCCAGGCTCGTAGGACACACACCTGAGTCACAAAATGAGAAACAGTCACGCTATTTGTTTCTTTTTCTGTTTAGTGCGGCAAATATCTGGATTTGGCTTTAAATCCAAAGTGGGCGTGGTCTGAACGGAAGAGTTTTTGTTTCTGTGAATTAAATATGAACCCTAAAATCGTGAAAACACTTTTAAAAAACTCTTTGTCTCTATTTTAAACACATTTCTGTTCATTCCAATGAATGTGGAAATGCCAGTTAAAGTGCATATCATGAGTAAATTCAGGAGCAAGATCAATGTAATTCTCCTATTTTATATTAAACTTTGGTCAAATATCTGTCACATTCTGCATTCTCTGCAATTTTTTTTACCTTGCGCAATACCAGAAAAATTCAGTTGAAATCAAGCCATTTGAGGCGAATTGGTCCGCCTCTGAAAAAACTTGTTATTTGGATTTCCCGGCAAACATTTTCATGACGTCGCGTGCGGGACGCCTCCCTCTGAATCCTACATCAGCGCTGGTTTGTTTATGAGAAAACGACCTGGTGGTTTTCTGCAAATTTCTTCAACGTTATCACATAATTATTAAAATGGTTAACAGATGTATCGTAGGAGGGTGTAGCAACACCAATCTTGATGGGATTAGTACTCATCGTTTCCCAAAAGACCGGACAATGAGAGTGCTTGGTCTCTACTGAAACCGTGCAAAGCTCGCGCAGCCTGCTGGCGCTTCCGCACGTGACGTCACGAATCTGGCTCCAGACTCCCTTGGGATTTTTCCACACGCGTTTTGTTATTTTATTTTTTTCTGCTGTAGCCAGATGGCCTTGTGCAAAATTACCCTTCTGGATGAGTGTGTAAAGGGACATACTTTCATATAAAAAAAAACATGAAATTGGTCCAGAATATGCACTTTAATCACTGTGCATATATTACAAGAATAAAATCATGACCGTGTTGCAGAGACTCACCATTTCCATAGTGCTTTACTTTGCCAGGGCTGTAGAGTGATATGATGGAAGCACAGATTTGTCCTTGGACTTCTGTGTTTGACACTCGCATCAGATAACCTGCCAAAATACCACCACCAACAACAACAGATTCTCATCAAACACACCTCAATTCAAATAACACAAATTTCACACACTATTCAAACACTCCATGGTACCTACAGGCCAATTATCTTTTCCACTGACCAACGCTCCAGTATCAAACATTCCGGCCGAACAGTTTTTAGTCTTCTCAAAAAGAACGGATGGTATTTTGGGGCGGAGCTACCAACACTATTCATGCTGATTGGTTACAGAGACAAACAAATAAAAACCCAGAATCATGTGGGAACAGCTTGTTACTGGCTTATTTGTGATAATTAGATAACGGTCCATTTTTCCACTCAGCACTAGTACCAAAGTACTCAAAACAGCCACCAGTAAGATCACAGGGGCGGGGCTAGCTACACTGTAATTGCTGATTGGTTACATCGACGATTTCATTCAACGTTTATATGTCAACACACACCGATCAGCCACAGCATTATGACCACTGACAGGTGAAGTGGATAACAGTTATTCCACGAAATCAAGTTGTACATGAGCTGATAGCTGATGAGGTGCGTAGCTATAAGCCATGTACGATTAGATTGACTCGAATAACTGTTTTATTCTATCCACATTCATTGGACTTTGAGAAACAGAGCATTTTTTATTTTTATTTTTTTGCAAATTTGATAAATAAAATCTTTATACAAAACGTCCACCGAAATCATTTCCACTTTGAATGTAAACAAACCGGCGAAATAACAGGAGCAATTTGTGAAAAATGCTATAATAATAATTCTTAGAAAATAAATGATACGTTCTTACCATCAAATACTTTTATTCCATATTTTGTTGCTTTTTTGGGGGTTTTGTTTTCAAGTAGAGTTTTTATTTCTTCTTTGATTGGTTCGGCAACACGCTCTGCCATTTTGTTTTTCTCTATTCATGGTATATGACTTATAGCCTAGTAGTAGAGGAGCCAATCAGAGCATGCGATTGCTCATATCCAGTGAATGTGGCTAGAATAACATTGATTATCTCAGTACAATGGCACCTGTCAAGGGGTGGGATATATTAGGCAGCAAGAGAACAGTCAGCTCTTGAAGTTGATGTGTGGGAAGCAGAAAAAATGGGCAAGAGTAAATGAATGACTTTGACAAGGGCCACATTGTGATGGATAGATGACTGGGTCTGAGCATCTCCAAAATGGTACCTCTTGTGGGGTGTTCCCGGTATGTAGTGGTCGGTACCTACCAAAAGTGGTCCAAGTAAGGACAACCAGTGAACCAGTGACAGGGTCATGGTTGTCGAAGGCTCACTGATTCGCAAGGGGCATGAAAGCTAGCCCATATGGTCCAATCCCACAGAACAGCTAAACTTTTCCAGCAGTTTGTGCTACAGTAGCTCTTCTGTAGGATTGGACCATATGGGCTAGTCTTCGTGCCCCATGCGAATCAATGAGCCTTCGACACCCATGACCCTGTTGCTGGTTCACCGATTGTACTTCCTTTCATTGAAGGAAGGGGTTGCACTAGCAACTCCTCACTCCCTCTAGTCAGGGTTTTGACTGAAGACTGGACTTGGCAGACTGTCTGAAGGAGGCCACCACCGCCTGGTGGTTCAACGGGCAGGATGGAGGACCCAGCAAAGCATTTGTGGAGCGAGATCAGGGCACAGTGCAACACGTAGAACACTGTTGGCCATCCACTGCATCCTGACCTAGCTCCAGCCGTTTTGATTCTGTCTTGCCCCGGACCCAGTTAGGTCAGGACGAAAGAGTGAGGCTGACGGCTGTGCAACTCCTCCTCACTCTAATCCAAGTCACGCACAAGTCATGACTTCAAATTCAAATTCAAGTCCTGTGGCAATGGGCAAGTGGCAAAGTAGCAGGTGTGCAAACACCGGAAGCTGTAGTCACGAAACTGCTCACAGGCGGTCCAGGGCATAGTGTCGCTCTCTGCTGGAACGAACCAACAGCGGAGTTTGGCAGGTTCTGGGTGTCTGAGCAGCCCTGTTTAGGATTCACTCTGCTCACCTCCATGGAGGAAGGGGATAGAAAAGGTGCCCCAAACATAGCATACTTCACCTCACCCTGGCCAACACACCACGGCTGGCAGGGATCTCACTCAGCGGTCAAAATAGTGAAGGTCCTCAACCACCTCCACACATGTGCCTAACATGAGGACATGCCTTCGGGGACCAGATTGGCCTCATTGGTCATCTCCGGACCCACAGCTATCACCCACCGGATTGGGGTCATGGTCATCTTCGACCCCGAAGGACGAACATCATCATCAAGATATACTATAAATGGTTTGAAATGCCTTTGTTGCCAGGACTAATTAAAATAATAATAGTAATATTAATAATTAATAGGACGGCACAGTAGTGTAGTGGTTAGCACTGTTGCCTCACAGCAAGAAGGTTCTGGGTTCGAGCCCAGTGGCCGATGGTGGGCCTTTCTGTGTGGAGTCTGCATGTTCTCCACAAGTCTGCGTGGGTTTCTTCCGGGTGCTCCGGTTTACCCCACAGTCCAAAGACATGCAGGTTAGGTTAACTGGTGACTCTAAATTGACCGTAGGTGTGAATGTGAGTGTGAATGGTTGTCTGTGTCTATGTGTCAGCCCTGTGATGACCTGGCGACTTGTCCAGGGTGTACCCCGCCTTTCGCCCGTAGTCAGCTGGGATAGGCTCCAGCTTGCCCGCAACCCTGCACAGGCTAAGCGGTTATGAATGATGGATGAATATCAATAATAAGCAGATAAAACTTTTGGCAATAATTTTGTCGCAGCCAATATACAATCGGATCAGATAAATAAATAGAATTACACTCTCAGAAATTCCTTGTTGCTGCAGTGGTATATCAAGTATACCTTCTCTAAGTTTAGTGTGTATCTTTTCCCTTACCTTCTTGTACATTATACCTTATAGTGTAGCTTTGCTCGATATGCACAGTATGTGCCTTAAATCTATTTCCAGGTGAAAGCTGCAACAGAAAATGGTTCTGCCCAAGCGATAAGGAAAGGTACAGTTTAATACCAGCCGTGCATCAGGATGTTCACATACCCATCTGAGAGATTGAGTCCGTCGCAACATCGGCGTATTTCATCTCATCAGACGCCTTCTCCTTTAAGAAGGGATGCCTTCGAGAGAAAGCTGCATTAATAACCACATTCTACCCAAATGATTCGTATCAAATATAAACATTTGCATTAATCAATGAGGTAATTAATCTGACCTGCATAAGTGCAAAAGGTCACACAGCACAGACGCATACTCGGGGTGTTCTTCTGATTTCTCTGCACAGATGTTTAGAATCCGAAAGATGTCCGAAAGGTCTCGGAGAAACTTCAATCACACGGAATTAAGGAAAATATTGAGCACATATGCACACCGGTCACTTTATTAGGATCAGCCATTAGGAAAACCTCCTGTTTTATGCAGTTCTCGAATCAGCCAATCCTTTCACAGCAGCACGATACATAAAATCATGCAGATGCAAATCAAGAGCTTATGTTCACAATGTTCAAACATCAGAATGGGAAAAATTGTGATCTCAAAGTGTGACTTTCACTGTGGGGTGGAGCATCATGAAGACCAAGCAGCGATCAAAACAATCCAGAACAAAATTTCTGGAAAAGCTTTAATTAGGCTTTGGTTATAAAATTCCCTCACTTTTAGAAATCCTGCAGAGCAGCATTAAATCCACGATTAACAAGAAGACAGGGTCATCTATATCCCCAACTATATACCAACTATATACCAAGTTTCAAGATATTATTTGTCACATTTTCAAGTTCTGCTGCAGGAAACCAACCCTACCTCTTTACACTGACCTCAGCAGCCCATGGCATAAACCCACCGGACCTTTGGTCCAGGTAAGCTAAAAATTTAAATTTCTCACATTTCTTAGTATCAAAAGGAACATATACTTTACTTAATCAACACACATACCAACTTTCAAGACCATACCACTCATAGTTTTCAAGTTCTGCTCCGGAAACAAAACCTACCCCAAGACTAACCTCAGAGACTAAGTCTGAAATTGTTTCCATGGAAACATGAAAAATTAAAAATTCTCAAATTTCTTAGTATGAAAAGGCACATCTACATCACCTTGTGAACATGTATACCAAGTTTCATGAATAGCTCTGGATATGTGCTCCGGAAACGAACATTGCTCTTAGAAACCAAGTCAAAATCTATTTATGTAAAGATCTGAAAAATACTTTTTTTCAAAAATCCAAAATAGCAAAAGGCACCAATTCACATGTTGCTTGATATGTATACAAATTTTCATGAAGATATCTTCAGTAGTTTTAAAGATATGGTCCGGAAATGAAAACGTGACCGGACGGACGGACAGAACAAGTTTCTATATCCCCCACCAAACTTCGTTTGGGCAGGGGATAAAAATGATACGTTCTTACCATGAAATACTTTTATTTCATCTTTTGTTGCTTTTTTTTGTATTTTTTGGGGGTCTTGTTTTCGAGTAGTTTTTATTTTGTCCTCGGTTAGTTCAGTAACACGCTCCACCATTTTGTTTTTCTCCAAACCTTGTTTGGGCGGGGGATAATTCATGAAAAGAACAGAAGAAGCCGTCCATTAATCAGAGAACCAAGAGGCCAGGGATAACGCTACCACCACCATGTTTCACTCTGGTGTTCTCTAGTGTTTCTTCAAAATAAGCTAACAATATGTTCATGGTGTAATAGCAAATTTCAACAAAAATATTAAAACGCAGAAACTATAATACACGCTCCCTGGCCACTTTATTAGGACCACCCCTATGTCCACCTGCTGTTTGATGCAGTTCTCTAATCAGCCCTTGACAGCAGCACAATGCATCAAATCATACAGATACAAATCAAGAGCTTCAGTTAATGTTCACTTGTTCAAACATCAGAATGGGAAAAATTGTGATCTCAAAGTGTGATTTTCTTTCACTGTGGCACTGTGGGTGTTGGTTTGAGCCAGATGGACTGGTTTGAGTATTTCAGAAACTGCTGATCTCCTGGGGTTTTCACACACAACAACAGTCTCTACAGTTTACACAGAATGGTGCGGAAAACAAAAAACACTGAGTGAGTGAGTGAGTGAGTGAGTGAGTGAGTGAGTGACAAGTTCTGTGGGTGGAAACAAACACCCTGTTGATAAGAGAGGTCAGAGGGAAATGGACAGATTGGATCGAGCTGCCAGGAAGGATATAGTAACTCATATAATCACTCTTTACAACCATGGTGAGCAGAAAAGCATCTCAGCACACAACAGCAGAAGAACACTTTGGGTTCCACTCCTGCAGCCAAGAACAGAGACCTTAAAGGAACAGTCCACCGTACTTCCATAATGAAATATGCTCTTATCTGAATTGAGATGAGCTGCTCCGTACCTCTCCGAGCTTTGCGCGACCTCCCAGTCAGTCAGACGCAGTCAGACGCGCTGTCACTCCTGTTAGCAATGTAGCTAGGCTCAGTATGGCCAACGGTATTTTTTGGGGCTGTAGTTAGATGCGACCAAACTCTTCCGCGTTTTTCCTGTTTACATAGGTTTATATGACCAGTGATATGAAACAAGTTCAGTTACACAAATTGAAACGTAGCGATTTTCTATGCTATGGAAAGTCCGCACTATAATGACAGGCGTACTAACACCTTCTGCGCGCTTCGGCAGCGCATTGATATGGAGCTCGGATATCAATGCGCTGCTGAAGCGCGCAGAAGGTGTTAGTACGCCTGTCATTATAGTGCGGACTTTCCATAGCATAGAAAATCGCTACGTTTCAATTTGTGTAACTGAACTTGTTTCATGTCACTGGTCATATAAACCTATGTAAACAGGAAAAACGCGGAAGAGTTTGGTCGCATCTAACTACAGCCCCAAAAAATACCATTGGCCATGCTGAGCCTAGCTACATTGCTAACAGGAGTGACAGCGCGTCTGACTGACTGGGAGGTCGCGCAAAGCTTGGAGAGGTAAGGAGCAGCTCGTCTCAATTCAGATAAGAGCATATTTCATTATGGAAGTACGGTGGACTGTTCCTTTAAAGTCAACAACAAGTTCCTGTTAAAGTGACCGGTGAGTGTATACACTACCGTTCAAAAGTTTGGGGTCACTTTTGGCCCTTTTCCACTACCCTTTTTCAGCTCACTTCAGCTCGCTTCAGCTCACTTCAGCCCGACACGGCTCGCGTTTCGACTACCAAAAACCAGCACGACTCAGCTCGCTTCAGCCCTGCTTAGCCCCTAAAACTCGCACCGTTTTGGAGTGGGGCTGAAGCGAGCCAAGCCGTGCCGAGTGAGGCTGGGGGCGTGAGCAGACACTCCCCTGCGCACTGATTGGTGAGGAGGAGTGTCCTCACATGCCCACACACGCCCCGTGAGTGCGCTGGGATCTGTAAACACCGCAAACCCGGAAGGAGAAGAATTACGAGAATTTCTGAAGCCTTATGCGCCTCGCCTCATCTATATGCTCTTGCCAGTATCTGTCCGCGTTGTCGGTGACAACAAGCCACAGCACCAAGACCAGCAACACTAACGACTCCATGTCCTCCATGTTTATTGTTTACTATTCGGGTCGTGAGACTACCGCTTAAAAGATCACTGATGTCACTGTTTGCGCTGCTTAACGACATCACCTGACGTCCACCCACTTTCGCTAACTCCACCCAATGTGTCCACCCACTTCCAGCCAGCACGGTTCAGCGCGGCTGTAGTCGAAATGCAACTCCAACAGCCCCGCTCAGCCCGACTCAGCACGGCACGGCTCAGCCCGACTCAGCCGCGTTTGTAGTGGAAAAGCGGCATTTGAAATGTCCTTATTTTTGAAAGAAAAGCACTGTTCTTTTCAATGAAGATCACTTTAAACTAATCAGAAATGCACTCTAATGTGGTAAATGACTATTCTAGCTGCGAATGTGTGGTTTTTGGTGCAATATCTCCATAGGTGTATAGAGGCCCATTTCCAGCAACTCTCACTCCAGTGTTCTAATGGTACAATGTGTTTGCTCATTGCCTCAGAAGGCTAATGGATGATTAGAAAACCCTTGTACAATCATGTTAGCACAGCTGAAAACAGTTTAGCTCAGGGGTTTTCAAAGTGTGGGAGAGTCAGCCCCCCCTCAGAGAGCAAATAAACAACAGCGCCCCCGCTCACAATTTTTGTTGTTGCTATACTTAATATTCCATTCGTATTAAAAAAAAAATGGTTGTTGTACACATTTTAATTTTTTTCTTTTACACATTTTAAACATCTGTGCTTTTTAAAACATCTTGTTTTACACATTTTAAACATCTCATAGCATCGTTAGCTAGCACCTCTTGGCAAACAACACACTGTGGCAGTGGAGCATCTTCAGATCCAGTCCATGAAAATCCAAACTTTAAATAATCGTGGTCATACTTCCTGCTTTTTTCAGTCCCCCCAGGATTTCGCGGGCCTTTTTTGTGATTGTTGCGGGCTAACATGTCTGATGTTGCGGGGGGGTTTCCAAAAAATTGCGATGAAGGTTGCGGTGTTTAGGTTTTTGTTGCGATTACATTGCGGGAGGAAGTGAAAGTTGCGATAAACTGTTGCGATTTTCTCTTTTTGTGATTAAAATTGAGTGATATGTTAAATATTAAGTTATTACTGAAAAACTATTGATTAAAAAAAACAGACACTGAGAAATGGTCCTATAAACAACTTTACCAATATAAAAGATTACCAGGACTACAAAAATGCAGAAAAATAGGCTTTACTTATCCAAATGCACCTGTTGGTTCAAAAGTTAAAGTGCAGAGAACCTCACAGCACAACATGAAGTTACCTTCAAATATAATATAAATGCCTCAGCTTTCATGTAAGAAAAAAAACCATTAATACTAGTACTGTGTGCAGGCAGTCTCTCCTGAAGACTAAATTAAACAATAATTATAAACTAATAAAATAAATGGCTCAGGCTTCATAGAAGAAAAAAAAACACAATTTGAACAGAATCTCACAGTATGATGCTGAAGCTGCCTAAACAATGGAAAATAAAATACCATTTTGGCAAAAATGTTGGCATCCATTAATTTCTTGTATTAAGTAAAAAAATAATGTAAAGTGCACACAGTCCTTCACTGTAAACATAACACACTTTCAGTAACAGAATTTAAGCCTACATAAACACTGACTCGCACATGCAGTGTTGCCAGATACTGCTGATGTTTTCCACCCCAAAATATGTTCAAAACCCGCCAAAATGCACTTAAAAACGCCCAATCTGGCAACACTGCGCACATGCTGCTTCTCTTGAACGTATACACGGAAGTAAGGCGGAAGGTAGTTTGTCGACGTCACCTCAAGACGACGCCAACGATTGGTCAAATTTGCGGGAAAGTTGCGGTGATTGGATATAATTGCAACACCGCCCTGAATTTGCGGAGATTGGTTGAATCGCAACATCGCGAAATCCTGGAGGCTCTGTTTTTTTGCTTGGCCCAGACTCTGTCTCCTCACTCACTGTAGCTTTAGGTACTAAAAATCGATCCATTTTGTCTCTGGTAAAGGCTAGCTGAAGTTCGCTAAATGTCCGCAATAATAACTTATTCTGGTTTATTTTTCCTCACGTTGCGCCCCCCCCTGAAGAACTCTGGCGCCCCCCAGGGGAGGCGCGCCCCACACTTTGAAAAGCCCTGGCTTAGCTCTTTAGAGAAGCTATAAAACTGACCTTCCTTTGAGCAGATTGAGTTTCTGGAGCATCACATTTGTGGGGTCGATTAAATGCTCAAAATGGCCAGAAAAATGTCTCGACTATATTTTCTATTCATTTTACAACTTATGGTGGGAAATAAAAGTGTGACTTTTCATGGAAAACACAAAATTGTCTGGGTGACCCCAAACTTTTGAACGGTAGTGTATATTAATAGTAGAGGTCGATTAACTTTTACAAAGACAGATGAAGTGAATGAAAATCTCGTTCTCTAATTATGAATTTAGCCTCGAGTCTGAGAAAGGTGAACACGCTGTAATTGGGCTCAGGAGGATCGGTGCTAAGGTAGTTCGAGTTCCCTCGAGGGTGCTAGAAGTGTTTCATGGATGACAGATAACGTCAGAACATGCAAATGCCTGGAAAGGATCCAGCGACATTTGTTGGGAAGGTTTATGAGTCACTTGGGATTTTTATATTTTATTTTAAATATTAGTAAAAATTCATAATTCAGTAAGGATACATAGCCATTCTGGCATCTCCGTACCACGCGCTTCAAGGTGGAGATGTGCCGTTCTTTCATGGAACGCTGAGGAGAAAAAAAAAAAGAGAGAAAAAACACCAATCAGTGCTGTCAATTGCAAAATTATTGGCACCCATCAGGAAAGCAGGGTAACTTCGTGAGAAGGCGCATTTCAGTACATGCAAAGAATCAGATTTTACACTTAAAGTAATTAGAGACACTACATACCTTTCACTTAGCCCAGATCAGTGAACTAATCGTTTTCAACAAAAATATTGGCACCCCATGTTCAATGTTCCATCTAAACACTTGATCAGTTTGAAATGCTGTTTGTGGAGCATCCATGATCTACAAACCATCTGTGTTAAAAGCATTTTCATTTTTACACTACGGTGATGGATACAAAATTCAGATCGGTTCAGATTTGCTTCTGGAGATTGAGAGCGATTAAAAAAAAAAAGAAAAAAACCCGCTGTGCCTCCAACATTGTTAGATATTACATCAAAAAGTTCGATAAGACTTCAGAAGATATTAACTGTAGATGTCGTGAGGTGGAGAAAAAAACTCTTCGGAAAGCTCGAGAACAAAATATTGTCTGAGATTAACATTAAGTCTCACTCATAATCCGCTGTATGTGCTGCTACGGGCGGTCAATGGTAAAAAATTTGGCAAAACCGTACTTGAGACTTGCGCAACACTTGCATGCGTTCAGCGCCGTAGAAGGTCGCAGACTGCCCGTGGAGACTTTTGGTCCTGCACGTGCAAATTCTACAGGTCTTGTGAAAAATCAAGAACACATACACTACGTATGGGACCCGTACTCCTTTTGTACGCCTGAACCAGATCAGCAGCACGGCTAGTAGGGGCTTTGCGATGACAGTAAGACGCACGATGATGCACGGTCATTGTACAAGTGACGTGCCTCAGAAGCAGTGTTGGGGTCGTTACTTAAAAAAAGTAATCGATTACACATTACTCGCTACTGTAAAAAAAGGTAATGCATTACATTACTTCATTACTCTTTATGAACAGTAACTCCTTACATTACATTGCATTACTCAGCTACAGTGTTAAGAAAAAAAACCCAAAACCCTAGGCCTATATGTGCAGGCATACTTCCTATTTCAATCAGTAAGATACAAGGCAAGCCTTTCTTTAATGCCCTTTAATAAAAAAAATTTAAGGCTTAAATGTCATGATGACAACATGAACAAGTGGTACAGAGGAAGAAGAGTCAGTATGGGTCGAGGACAGGCTTATGCCAAAAAAACAAGCCTCCTCAAAAGTCTAAAACAAATAAGAGGCTAGCTTGAAAACAGCACTGACTAAAAATAGCACAAATTAAATCGCCTGCAGACACTGTTAAAAGTTAAATAAGAGGTAGTCTATAAAGAAAACACAGCATAAATGCCTTAAAACTTAAATACCACAATGACCATTTAACCTAGACGAAGTCAATTAAACACGTTTGATTGTCGGTCTAGCCTTGCAAACAGACTTCGTTAACTTACTGGGGGTGCTCCCCACTAAAGCAATGATTGTAGCGCATGAGGAGCAATCTTTCAAATCTGTTGTCTGACAACCTGTTTCTTCTAGGCGTCAGCACGAGACCACCCAGGCTGAACAGCCTCTTGACTGGCGCACTAGATGGGGTAGCTGTGTTTAATTTCAGTGATATCTTTTTTATATGAGGAAACCGATTAAGTACTTCCATCTCTGACCCCGATTGCAAATACTCTATGACTTCTGTGTCACAGCTGAAGGAAGACGTGTTTTCCTCCTCGTCAAAGTCAAAGAACTCCTTCTCAGCCACAGTGCTGTAGGAGGCGGCGGGAGTCTTATTCCCCAAAACGGGCGCATGAAGAACTGAAGCGCGAGCGCGACACTCTGCAAGCAGTAAATTCTTCGCGGCTTCTCTCCTCTCGTTCTCCCTCAGCCATCGCACTTTAAACTTTGGCAACGCCACGGCAGCGAGGAGGGCATCCACAATGAACGTCCGCACCATTAGGAACTGTAGTGTGATTAATGAACTTATAAAAGTAACCCGTTACTCTACTACGTTAGGAACTGTAATGTGATTAATAAACTTATAACAGTAACGCGTTACACTACTACGTTACCGACAACTGTAGTGTGAGTACAGTAACGCGTTACACCCATCTCTACTCAGAAGTACTACACAAGTATTCCACACTTGTTATTTGTGCGGCCCGCAAGACAGAAGTGCATCTCACTTTCTACCCCTATGTGTGGCGTGCACGAAGCGCACGCGACCCGCACGCGACAAGAGGGGCAAGACTCTGGGTATATATACTGGGGAGGAACCAAGGAACCAATCATGTAGCATGTAGCATTGTAGAGGGGAAGAAGACCACTTTATTTGCTGTTTTTATTTCAGTATATATTAATTTACCATGCAAACGTCAAATAATAAAACATGAGTATAAGGGAATAATGCATTTTATTACATTGTAAAAAATCCCAACTAAATAGCCCAACAGTTTGAGCACTGAAACACACTTTGACTCTGAGCTACTGTCCTGCTCCTACTCTTGCTGAGTGGTGGGACGGGGTGTCGGGATGTCCTTGTCCTTATCACTGAGCATGGCACAATGGCCTGACAGCGATGATGGGATTGCAATGTCCTCACTTCTGGGTGTCCTTAGCTGAAACATACATGAAAATGAGCATATATAATATTCATTTCATAAGCATATAGATACTGAAATGAATGTTTAAAGCATGTGTATTTACCTGTGAAAATCCCTCTGGCGGGGTGCTGTGCCTTCTGCCGGCTTGAAGGCATACTTCTCCCTGTCCGTGCAGGGCTTGCCGGTGCTGCTACCGTCATCATCAAATTCTTCCTCCTCCTCCCCCTCCGCTGTTTCAGGCTGGATTACTTCACTTTTGCTCACTTCTTCTTGGGTCCCGTTTTCGAAACTGAAAATTTTTAAATTTCTCCCACAAAATATCCAATGTTCTTCAGTTGAAAGACAGATGCAGAATGCTGCAGACACGCTGGTTTTATACCCGCTCCTGGCTTGCGTCACACGCAAGTTATGAGTGATTGTAACGTGCTAATCACATGCGTCACACACGCTTCACAAGTGCGTCCTGAACTCGTAGCACAGGAAACTGGTAAAATGCAAGTCTCACACACTCCACACTCACTGAACATACACTGATCATGTGCGTCAGATATATGCTTTCCACGGGCAAACGGCGCGATTTTCCCCACGCCTCGAGGAAGTCAGGTGTGCGACTTATACTTGACAAGTACTGTACTTTGCCCGTACTCCCCCAAACTTTACCCCGGGTTCACCGCGACCCTGCAGCACGGCTGCGAGCTACCAAACCCTGTGACCCGTGCGTGTCCAAAACACTTATGGGGGGGTTGTGAGTGAGGCTTTACACAGAATGTGGATATGATGAAGCTCAACATGTTACTCATTGCAGGTGGAAGTTATTTCATCCACTGCACTGGAGGGTGCCAATAATTTTGGACTGGACTGCATATATACAGTTAGGTCCATAAATATTTGGACAGAGACAACATTTTTCTAATTTTGGTTCTGTACATTACCACAATGAATTTTGAACAAAACAATTCAGATGCAGTTGAAGTTCAGACTTTCAGCTTTAATTCAGTGGGTTGAACAAAATGATTGCATAAAAATGTGAGGAACTAAAGCATTTTTAAACACAATCCCTTCATTTCAGGGGCTCAAAAGTAATTGGACAAATTAAATAATTGTAAATAAAATGTTCATTTCTAATACTTGGTTGAAAACCCTTTGTTGGCAATGACTGCCTGAAGTCTTGAACTCATGGACATCACCAGACGCTGTGTTTCCTCCTTTTTAATGCTCTGCCAGGCCTTTACTGCAGCGGTTTTCAGTTGCTGTTAGTTTGTGGGCCTTTCTGTCTGAAGTTTAGTCTTTAACAAGTGAAATGCATGCTCAGTTGGGTTGAGATCAGGTGACTGACTTGGCCATTCAAGAATATTCCACTTCTTTGCTTTAATAAACTCCTGGGTTGCTTTGGCTTTATGTTTTGGGTCATTGTCCATCTGTATAATGAAATGCCGACCAATCAGTTTGGCTGGATTTGAGCACACAGTATGTCTCTGAATACCTCAGAATTCATCCGGCTGCTTCTGTCCTGTGTCACATCATCAATAAACACTAGTGACCCAGTGCCACTGGCAGCCATGCATGCCCAAGCCATCACACTGCCTCCGCCGTGTTTTACAGATGATGTGGTATGCTTTGGATCATGACCTGTACCATGCCTTCGCCATACTTTTTTCTTTCCATCATTCTGGTAGAGGTTGATCTTGGTTTCATCTGTCCAAAGAATGCTCTTCCAGAACTGTGCTGGCTTTTTTAGATGCTTTTTTAGCAAAGGCCAATCTAGCCTTTTTATTCTTGAGGCTTATGAGTGGCTTACACCGTGCAGTGAACCCTCTGTATTTACTTTCATGCAGTCTTCTCTTTATGGTAGATTTGGATATTGATACGCCTACCTCCTGGAGAGTGTTGTTCACTTGGTTGGCTGTTGTGAAGGAGTTTCTCTTCACCATGGAAATTATTCTGCGATCATCCACCACTGTTGACTTCTGTGGGCATCCAGGTCTTTTTGCATTGATGAGTTCACCAGTGCTTTCTTTCTTTCTCAGGATGTACCAAACTGTAGATTTTGACACTCCTAATATTGTAGCAATTTCTCGGATGTTTTTTTTCTGTTTCGCAGCTTAAGGATGGCTTGTTTCACCTGCATGGAGAGCTCCTTTGACCACATGTTTTCTTCACAGCAAAATCTTCCAAATGCAAGCACCACACCTCAAATCAACTCCAGGCCTTTTATCTGCTTAATTGAGAATGACATAACGAAGGAATTGCCCGCACCTGCCCATTAAATAGCCTTTGAGTCAACTGTCCAATTACTTTTGGTCCCTTTAAAAACAGGGTGGCAAATGTTAAGGAGCTGAAACTACTAAACCCTTCATCCAGTTTTAATGTGGATACCCTCAAATGAAAGCTGAAAGTCTGGACTTTATGTCCATGTCCATTATATAACTATAACTTGAATATGTTTCAGTAAACAGGTAAAAAAACAAAATTTGTGTCAGTGTCCAAATATATATGGACCTAAGTGTGTGTGTGTGTGTGTATGTGTATATATATATATATATATATATATATATATATATATATATATATATATATATATGTATGTATGTGTGTGTGTATATGTGATTTTATGCACTAGTGAAATGAAAAATAACCAGTGATAAAAGTGGTGATTTAAGACGGTGTTTAATATTGTTACTGGTTTTATTACTTACTGATAAAGGATCCTGAAGCAGGTTTATGACACGGGGAAGGTCATTATGCCTCGTCATCTGAAAAACAACAGAATATTGTTATTTAAGGAAACTCATTTTACAGATTTTTGACGAAATTGCATCGGTAGACGTGTCTTCTACTGAACTGTAGCACAACAATCATCAAAGCTCCACAGAAAACATCCTTGATTGAGTTTGTTCTTTATCGTCACCACATTATTAAAACTTTGAAGAATTTAAGCTCCGCCCACTCCACAATCATGCCATAGATCACTGATATTTATATACTGTATATCTGTATAAATGTCAATTCATGTGTCATTACGTTGAACTACATTGTGTTCAGAAAACATTTTTCCAATTTTCTTGGTTTTTTTTTCTATATTCAGAACCAAATATCTCAGTTTATGACTGAAATTCAGGAAATGTTCATGACTATCCCTATTTCAAAGCTTATTCCAGGAAACGTTCTCAAAATGTTGATTAGTTTTGGAGTCATGGTACATCTTATACTAAAAAATTACCATTTTTTCCCCTCATAAACAGCCTGTCGTATTTTCTTGGAATAAGAAATTAATTTTCCAACAAACTTTGCTGCAAGAGACCTTCTCTGAAAAGTGTGTTCACATCGAGAGGGGGAAAAAACACACACACACACATTTTAACCCTAACTCCATCCAAAGACCTTTTAGTTTTATTAAGTATGGAAGTATGGCGATTCCAAGCAATTTTTAAAAATAATTTTTAGAGCACTAGAGAACCAAAATTCTTAGATTTTCAGAAGGAGGTTGAAGGACTTTTCACCAGATATTAATTGGAATTCATTTTTTTTAGAAGTATGCAAACTAATACTTATTAAATTAGATAGGAGTATAAAATTGATTTGCATAAATAATTTTCAAAAAAGTTCCAATCTTAAAAAAAAAACTTGTAAGAATATCACCAATCAGCTGCTGAAGATTAATTGTGAAATTTATTATGTAAAAAATAACCCTGTTTATCAGTAGGAGATATCGACATTATTCTATCCACATTCACTGGATATGAGCAATCGCGTGCTCTGATTGGCTACTCTACTACTAGGCTATCAGCTCATATACTGTGAGTAGAGAAAAACAAAATGGTGGAGCGTGTTGCTGAACCAACCGAGGACGAAATAAAAACTCTACTCGAAAACAAAACCCCAAAAAAATTGTTAGCAAGTATTTAAAAGACACAGAAATCGCTAAAAGTATATAGTCCCCCCTCCACCTCAATATCTCCTGTTCCACACTCCAGCCCAGTCAGTGGCAGTAATGCACCTTTAAGTTGGTTTGCCAACCACCAAAAAAAACAGAGAAGAAGAATAAGAGGAAACCCCCCCCCCAAAAAAAAAAATGGAATAAAAGTACGGTATTTGCTGGTAAGGTCATATCTTTTTTATTTTTCAAGAATTAATTACAGCATTTTTCACAAATTGCTCCTGTCATTTCACCAGTTTGTTTACATTCTAAGCAGAAATTATTTTGTCGGATGTTTTGTATAAAGTTTGTATTTATTGAATTTGCAAAAAATAAAAATAAAAATGCTCTGTTTCTCAAAATCCAGTGAATGTGGATAGAATAAAACAGTTATTCCACTCAATCTCGTCGTACATGGCTTAAAGCCAACTTGGTGCTACGCGCCTCGTCGGCTATCAGCTCATGTACGACTCGGTTTCGTAGAATAACCTATACAGCGGCATGCAAAAAATTTGGGCACCCTTACTGAAAATGTCTGTTACTGTGAATAGTTAAGTGAGCAGAAGATGATCACCAAAAGGCATAAGGGTAAAGACGACACATTTCTTTTCAGCGTTTTCTGCAAGATTTGTGTATTATTTTTGTTTTGCACAATTGGAGAGTGAAAAAAGAAAAGGAACACCATGCGAAAGTTTGGGCACCCCAATACATTTGAGTTCTCAGTTAACTTTTCCCAAGGTTCCAGACCTTAATTAGCTTATTGAGCTGTGGCTTGTTCAAATTCTTCGTTAGGAAAGGTCAGATGATGCAGATTTCAAAGCTGTATAAATTCTCTGACTCCTCAAACTTGTCCTTAAAATCAACAGCCATGGGCTCCTCTAAGCAACTCCCTCGCATTCTGAACAATAAAATAATTGATCCTCACAAAGTAGGAGAAGGCTACAAGAATGTAGCAAAGTGTTTTCAGGTAGCTGTTTCCTCAGACTGTAATGTTATTAAGAAATGGCAGTTAACAGAAACAGTGGAGATCAAGGTGAGGTCTGGAAGATGAAGAAAACTTTCTGAAAGAGCTGCTCGTTGGATTGCTAGAAAGGCAAATAAAAACCCCTCTTTGACTGCAAAAGACCTTCAGAAAGATTTAGCAGAGCCTGGAGTGGTGGTGCACTGTTCTACTATGCAGCGACACCTGAACAAATATGACCTTCATGGGAGAGTCATCAGAAGAAAACCTTTCCTGCGTCCTACCACAAAATTCAGCGTCTGAAGTTTGCAAATGAACATCTAAATAAGCCTGATGCATTTTGGAAACAAGTCCTGTGGACTGATGAAATCAAAATAGAACTTTTTGGCCACAATATGCAAAGGTATGTTTGGAGAAAAAAGGGTGCCAAATTCCAGGAAAAGAACACCTCTCCAACTCTGAAGCATGGGTGTGGATCAATCATGCTTTGGGGTTGTGTTGCAGCCAGTGGCACAGGGCACATTTCATTGGTCGAGGGAAGCATGGATTCGAATAAATACCAGCAAATTCTGGAAGCAAACATCACACCATCTGTAAAAAAGTTGAAGTTAAAAAGAGGACGGGTCCTACAATAAGACGATGATCCAAAACACACCCCAAAATCTACAATGGAATACCTCAAGAGGCCCAAGCTGAAGGTTTTGTCCTGGCCCTCACAGTCCCCTGACCTAAACATCATTGAAAATCTGTGGATAGATCTCAAAAGAGCAGTGCATGCAAGACAGCCCAGGAAACTTGTAGAACTGGAAGCCTTTTGCAAGGACGAATGTGTGAAAATCCCCCAGGTAAGAACTGAAAGATTATTAGCTGGCTACAAAAAGTGTTTACAAGCTGTGATACTTGCCAAAGGGGGGGTTACTAGATACTAACCATGCAGGGTGCCCAAACTTTTGCTTCGGGCCCTTTTCCTTTTTTGTCATTTAGAAAATGTAAAAGATGAAAATAAATTGTTTTTGCTTAGAATATAAAGGGAATGACTCATCTTTAACTTTATGCTTTTTGGATCTCATTTCATCTTCAACTTGCTTAACTGTTCACAGTAACAGCAATTTTGACCAGGGGTGCCCAAACTTTTGCATACCACTGTATAGATAGATAGATAGATAGATAGATAGATAGATAGATAGATAGATAGATAGATAGATAGATAGATACCTATATTTTAGTACAAATTTTAATATAGATGTTTATTTGTAAATGATTTCTAAATGATCAAGTCATTACAAAAACATTTGCGATTTCCAGACATTAGTTTTCCAGCGCAAAATTAAATGTTACAGAAAAATGTTTGTATGTCAGTAAAGAAAGCAGCATATTACATAAGAAACACTCTTCAGATTAAAAAAAGAAAACATAATGAAGGCTACTGGGCTTTGGTGTAAAATGAAGAAGCGAGTGTGATAGTCAAAGTGTCCAGAAGAACTGTGGCTGCTTCTGTAAGATGCTCAGTAAAACCTACAGATCATTTCCTTATCAAACTGCACTCACTGGACCTGAGACTAAAGCAAAGGGTCGTCTCACACCAAATATCGACTTTGTTTCCTTTATTATGACTCACTGCTGTTTACAGTAGTTTTTTTTGTAATGTAGAAACATTTAATTTCATTATTTTTGAAGGCATCTTTGCTCTACAGCATTTCTTTGCGTGAGCCTTTTGCACGATACTGTATAATAAACAAGCTAATCATTACTTATTAATACATTTATTACGTTTATTATTAATAAAATCATTTATAATAAATCTATTTTTATATCTAAAAACTTTCAAATGTTTACTCTAAACAAGTAAAGCAAATAAAAATAATATATTTGCACTGAAAGCAAATAAAAATAAATGTATAGTTTATTCACAAATGCACTCTATAAACCATAAGCATATTGAGTTTGGGTCTTGGCTATCACCAACATGCACCAGAGTACAGGAAATCACAAATACTAGATAGAAAATTGCCCCCCATTCAACTACACACCCACTTTTGGTGAAGGGTATGACTTCATAGGCGGTTTTAAACAGGGGCCGGGGGGGGCCAGTGCCCCTGTAAAATTGCTCCTGGCCCCTGTTGTGGCCCCTGTGCTGAACAGGTAACAAGATTTATTAATTTTGACGTGCGCTGGCTCGAAGATCGGAACTGACATGACGGAGTGTTCTACACGGACTCCTTAAAGCGCTACACGCACACTGTTACCTGCAGCAGAAAGACCCGCAGCAGCGCGAATTGTAAACTTCGGACGTGAGAGATAACAGCTGCAGCCCTGCAAGGACTAGGCTACTGCAAAGAGGCGAAGGTAAGGAAAATTATTCAATTTTGTAACGTCAGTGTTTGCACATATCCGTGTTTTACTGTTGTTGTTCACTACAATAATAAATCCGTTTTATTGCGCTTTCTTAAAAGTGTGTTGCACAGCAATAAGTAGCCTAACTTAATATTTTTGGGAAATGGGTAAATAATAACCGACAGTGTTTAACCTTCTTGTAAAACTTTAATGGCCTTTTGATATGTAGAGGCTACATTCCTCTCCGTTTACTTTTTAGTATAGACCTACTGTAGGCTATCATCATGGAAAGGAGCAAGAAGGACATTATATCCTTTTTTGCCCCTGTTGGCAAAAAGCAACATAGAGAGAGTAAGGAAGATGAAGATTATGAAAGAGGAGAGAGAGCCAGAGGTGGTGGTTGGAGAGGTGGAAAGTGAGGCATCTGAAAGGCAATCTGAGAGTGAGGATGAAGACATTCAGGATCAGATTGAGGGACAGAATGAGGGACAACCCAACAAGTCATTGGGACAACCAGATTCACCATGCATATCAAGTACAGCACCATCAGGTTTGTGATGTTGAACAAATGTATGTGTGTCAGCAGTGTCGACCTACAATTCATATAGCCTACCCTGAAAGTGTGAAGTCTGAATAATAATTAATAAATATAAAATAAAAATAATAGATATAATAATAAATTAATAACTGAATAATGATAAATAAATGTTGTTCTCAGTCGCACTCTCATATTTACTGTATTCATCTTTCTCCAGATATCAGCAAGTGCTTGGACGACACTCCAGTGCAGCCACGTCTGAAGAAAAGGTTCATTGTATGCAAAAATAGAAATCTTATTTTACAAAAAAGAGAAACATGGTTTTAAGATTTACTGAGCACAATTTATTTTATGTTTAGGCTATTGAGACAGAATGTTTATCTCATTGTATTTATGCTCAATGCACGGGCGCAGATAGACGGGGGGACGGGGGGGATTCGTCCCACCCAGATATAAATTCACCTCGCTCGGTCCCCCCCACTTATAGGGAGGAAAAAACGTCTATGCTGTCTTTCTTTGCATAAGGCAAACCTCACGGAAAAATCAAAAGACTAATTACCATTCGGTTTATTGAGGTGCACAGCAGTATAGTTGCAACTGCGCAGACTGCACAGGTTGCGAGCTCGAGCTTGGTTGCTATGGTTACCCACAACGACTTTGACAGGCATATCGGGGACAGCTCCTCCTAGTTCAGGACCCCAACATGGCATGATGAAGGGTGCCAAAAGGCAGAAAACGATTGCATCGTTTTTTCAAACAAAAAAAAAGACTATAAGTAAACTGTGCCTTACTTTATCATATCACCTTGCAATTTTTTGATAGTCTGTTCAAAGTAATGTCGTAGTGAAAGTAAAATCGTACGGAGTAGAGATGCCTTTCTGGTAGCCTCCTTCTTTCGGTGGTAGCCTGTAGATACAGTGCTCAGAAGGCAGTTTTAATGTTTAATCTGGCGTTCCCTGCCATAATTTCAGCGAGCATATTGTTTCATAAGGAAACTTTGCGAAGAGTTGTTGACTGACTGCCGCTCACGCAACACACAGGCACAGAAAGTCAGGATGCACTGGTTTACACTTTACACACACACACATAGCCCAGCCTCTCGCTATGTTTAACAGTTGGAACTTAGCGGTTTTAAAACTAGTTTTGCAATTTCTGTGCGTGATGATAATGTGTAAACTTTGGATTTCCATAGGCTATGTTAAAATGTTATCATTGTCCTGGCCTGCAGGTAGTTCCTGGTGATGGCAGTGAGGGAGGTGAAATAACATGTATACACACTACCGTTCAAAAGTTTGGGGTCACCCAGACAATTTTGTGTTTTCCATGAAAAGTCACACTTTTATTTCCCACCATAAGTTGTAAAATGAATAGAAAATATAGTCGAGACATTTTTCTGGCCATTTTGAGCATTTAATCGACCCCACAAATGTGATGCTCCAGAAACTCAATCTGCTCAAAGGAAGGTCAGTTTTATAGCTTCTCTAAAGAGCTCGACTGTTTTCAGCTGTGCTAACATGATTGTACAAGGGTTTTCTAATCATCCATTAGCCTTCTGAGGCAATGAGCAAACACATTGTACCATTAGAACACTGGAGTGAGAGTTGCTGGAAATGGGCCTCTATACACCTATGGAGATATTGCACCAAAAACCAGACATTTGCAGCTAGAATAGTCATTTACCACATTAGCAATGTATAGAGTGGATTTCTGATTAGTTTAAAGTGATCTTCATTGAAAAGAACAGTGCTTTTCTTTCAAAAATAAGGACATTTCAAAGTGACCCCAAACTTTTGAACGGTAGTGTGTGTGTGTGTGTGTATATATATATATATATATATATATATATATATATATATATATATACAGGGAGTGCAGAATTATTAGGCAAATGAGTATGTTGACCACATTACCCTCTCTATGCATGTTGGCCTACTCCAAGCTGCATAGGCTTGAAAGCCTCCTACCAATTAAGCATACCAGGTGATGTGCATCTCTGTAATGAAAAGGGGTGTGGTCTAATGACATCAACACCCTATATCAGGTGTGCAAAATTATTAGGCAACTTCCTTTCCTTTGGCAAAATGGGTCAGAAGAGGGATTTGATGGACTCAGAAAAGTCAAAAATAGTGACATATATTGCAAAGGGATGGAGCACTCTTAAAATTGCCCAGCTTTTGAAGCGTGACCATCGAACAATCAAGCGCTTCATTCAAAATAGTCAACAGGGTCGCAAGAAGCGCGTTGAAAAAAAAAAGGCGCAAACTAACTGCCCGTGAATTGAGGAAAGTCAAGCGTGAAGCTGCCAAGATGCCACTCGCCACCAGTTTTGCCATATTTCAGAGCTGCAACATCACTGGAGTGTCAAAAAGCACAAGGTGTGCAATACTCAGGGACACGGCCAAGGTAACAAAGGCTGAAAAACGACCACCACTGAACAAGACACACAAGATGAAACGTCAAGACTGGGCCAAGAAGTATCACAAGACTGATTTTTCTAAGGTCTTATGGACCGATGAAATGAGAGTGAGTCTTGATGGGCCAGATGGATGGGCTCGTGGCTGGATCAGCAAAGGGCAGAGAGCTCCAGTCCGACTCAGACGCCAGCAAGGTGGAGGTGGGGTACTGGTATGGGCTGGTATCATCAAAGATGAGCTTGTGGGACCTTTTCGGGTTGAGGATGGCGTCAAGCTCAACTCCCAGTCCTATTGTCAGTTTTTGGAAGACACCTTCTTCAAGCAGTGGTACAGGAAGAAGTCAGCATCCTTCAAGAAAAACATGATTTTCATGCAGGACAATGCTCCATCACACGCATCCAAGTACTCCACAGCATGGCTGGCCAGAAAGGGTCTAAAGGAAGAAAGATTAATGACGTGGCCTCCTTGTTCACCTGATCTGAACCCCATAGAAAACCTGTGGTCCCTCATCAAATGTGAGATCTACAAGGAGGGGAAACAGTACACATCTCTGAACAGTGTCTGGGAGGCTGTGGTTGCTGCTGCACGCAATGTTGATCGCAAACAGATCAAAACACTGACCGAATCCATGGATGGCAGGCTTTTGAGTGTCCTTGTAAAGAAAGGCGGCTATATTAGTCACTGGTTTGTTTGTTTTTTGTTGTTTTTGAATGCCAGCAATGTATATTAGTGAATGTTGAGTTGTTATATTGGTTTCCCTGGTGAAAATAAATGAGTGAAATGGGTATATGTTTGTTTTTTGTTAAGTTGCCTAATAATTATGCACAGTTCTAGTCACCTGCACACACAGATATCCTCCTAAGATAGCTAAAACCTAGAAAGCCCTACTCCAACTTCCAAAAATACTCAGCTTTGATATTTATGAGTCTTTTGGGTTCATCAAGAACATAGTTGTTTTTCAATAATAAAACTAATCCTCAAAAATACAACTTGCCTAATAATTCTGCACTCCCTGTATATATGCACACATACATATACCGTATACACAAAATGGAATCATTTGCTGACAGCTCAGTCCCCCCCAGTTCAAAAATCCTCTCTGCGCCCCTGGCTCAATGTATTTTGTTTTGGTTTTAAATAAACTAAACAAAACATTTTGAACGCTTAAATATTGCCATGTTTTGCCCATATGTGCCCCCCTGAAAAAACACTGGCCCCACCTCGGCCCCCCTAGTAATTTTGGTCTAGAACCGCCACTGTATGACTTTCCGAAATTTTCCCTTATTTTGAGTTAAAAATCTGGGAAAGATCCCTTTTTTTCAAACCTCAAAGTTGACAGGTATGGTCAACATGCCTCATTAAAATTTCAACTTTTCTTTACCCTGTGAATAAAGAGCATGTGTTCTCCTCACCTCAGTCAAATCCGGACTCTTTTCTGTACAAACATGTTTAATAACCGGGACTTTAGCACTTTGCTTCTGAGTCCTGGAGCCTGTGGATCTCTGAGATGTTTTCACCTGCGCCTTAGTGGAACTCATCCCGAAACAGTCTGCTCCTTTAGCACTGTCATCAGTGCACGACATTAATCAACATTAATAAATCACGAGAGGTTGATAAAATCACAGAAACGATGGCGCGTTGTTGTGTTTTCATTAAAAATAAATAAATACAGAAAATAGTTCCCTTCTTCTGCACGCGCTCGCAAAGCTGCAGGTGAGACGTGTTTCTGTTCCAAGCAACCGTCACCATAGCAACATCGGAACCAGACTCAGAAGCAGAATTCCTTGATTGTGCACAATTATTTGAAATTATTGTTTATTCCCCTTAACAATTCATATAACTTGTATTCATATAGTCTCAGTGTTACCCAGCTGTAATTTCGGTCATTGTTTGTTTTTGTGTGTGTTGCCCTTTAAGTGTTACGACGATATCGTATTACGGTAGCTTTACGACTGCCGGCTTCTTTACGGCAGCGCTCTGACTAGTGGGGCTCGCGAGCTCGGATGGTCACAGCTACAGCAGAGTTAACTTTTTTTCCAAAGTCTTTTTATTGACAAATAGAATCATACAATATTAGTAATAATAATAAAAATAATAACTGTACCAAGGGCACAGTGGTATCTCATTTCCACACCTGAGGCCTTGGGGCAAAAGTCAAGGTCACAGAACTGAGAGAAATGAGGCTACATGTCTGGAATCTGATGACAAAGTGAAAAGGATATAATACTTCCATGGTTAAAAATATCAACTAAGTTTCTATCTTTCACCAATTTCTTGATGCAGGCCAGTGAAAAATATGCAGATCATTGATCTGACCTGTCAAGGTCACTCCAGGACAAAACCAATGTTCCCAAATGAAAGCCCATATATGAGTTCCTATTCATGATTAATAGTAACTTTGGCCTTATCCATCCATCCATCCATTATCTGCAGGCAAGCTGGAGCCTATCCCAGCTGACTACGGGCGAAAGGCGGGGTACACCCTGGACAAGTCGCCAGGTCATCACAGGGCTGACACATAGACACAGACAACCATTCATACTCACATTCACACCTACGGTCAATTTAGAGTCACCAGTTAACCTAACCTGCATGTCTTTGGACTGTGGGGGAAACCGGAGCACCCGGAGGAAACCCACGCGGACACGGGGAGAACATGCAAACTCCACACAGAAAGGCCCTCGCCGGCTGCTGGGCTCGAACCCAGGACCTTCTTGCTGTGAGGCGACAGTGCTAACCACTACACCACTGTGCCGCCCTTATGCCCTTATCTTGCTCTGTTTTTGAGATATAAGCCATTGAAAACATGTGACCTAATATTGACCTAGGTCAAACATCAGTAGGTTAAAACTCATCTCATCTCTAGCCGCTTTATCCTGTTCTACAGTGTCGCAGGCAAGCTGAAGCCTATCCCAGCTGACTACGGGTGAAAGGCGGGGTACACCCTGGACAAGTCGCCAGGTCATCACAGGGCTGACACATAGACACAGACAACCATTCACACCTACGGTCAATTTAGAGTCACCAGTTAACCTAACCTGCATGTCTTTGGACTGTGGGGAAAACTGGAGCACCTGGAGGAAACCCACGCAGACACCGACAGATATAAGCCATTGAAAATATGTGACCTAATATTGACCTAGGTCAAAGGTCAATAGGTTAAAACAATAAATATTAATTAAAACATGGTTTTCTACGGGGCGGCACGGTGGTGTAGTGGTTAGCACTGTCGCCTCACAGCAAGAAGGTCCTGGGTTCGAGCCCAGTGGCCGGCAAGGGCCTTTCTGTGTGGAGTTTGCATGTTCTCCCCGTGTCCGTGTGGGTTTCCTCCTGGTGCTCTGGTTTCCCCCACAGTCCAAAGACATGCAGGTGGCTGTAAATTGACCGTAGGTGTGAATGTGAGTGTGAATGGTTGTTTGTCTCTGTGTCAGCCCTGTGATAACCTGGCGACTTGTCCAGGGTGTACCCTGCCTCTCGCCCATAGTCAGCTAGGATAGGCTCCAGCTTGCCTGCGACCCTGTAGAACAGGATAAGCGGCTACAGTTAATGGATGGATGGATGTTTTTCTATAGCAAAGGAGCAAGGCTAGCTCAAAGACCATGAAAAATAGACAAAACTGACTTTTTTTGCTATAGAGTCACCTAATCAAGAAGTTCAAGGTCACATAACTCAGTGAAAATGGGTCAAATCGCTTAACAAATGCAAACTATTTTGAAGCCCCCTAAATAGGTTCTCCATACCCCATTTGGTGAAAATTCATGAAGAAATGAGGGAGGAGGAGCGATTTAACACATAAGGGGGATAATAATATTGCTTACAGTGGTTACAATGTCTCTCTCTCTCTCTCTCTCTCTCACACACACACACACACACACACACACACACACACACACACACACACACACACAAGGTTTATATATTTATTCCATTTTCATACACTACTTCAATTCCTCATGCCATCAGACTCCTCAATTTGGACTGATTCTCACAGACTGTTGAACACACTACTCACACTGCGATCTTTGCACAGTGGACAATAATGCACTATTGCCTTACAATGTTTACAACGTCTCTCGTGCACACAAAGTTTATATTTATTTATTTCCTTTCATATACTACCTCAATATGCACACTCAACTCTGCACCTTAGGTTGCTTGTGCCTGCACTTTATATTGTTTGTGTCGTTTATTGTTTGTCTATTGTGTCATTTACTGTCTTGCACTTTATGTTGTTATATATAGACTTGTAGTCCTGTGATGTTTAATGTAGCACCATGGTCCTGGAGAAACATAGTTTCGTTTTAACTGTGTACTGTACCAACTGTAGATGGTTGAAATGACAAATAAAAAGACTTTGACCTTGAAGTGACCTTAGACCTTATTCCGGCAAAGGGTCAAGGTCAGAGGTCAAATGAGTGCAAAAAAGTATTAAGGTATAAGGGCAATATAAGATGGCATGAAAGAATTTTGTCTAGCTTGTCCTGGTACTGTAGCAGGTGGTTCCATTCATAGGTATTCCTGAAAAATTTATGACGTCATAACATGACGTAATGACATCATGTGACGTCATACATGATATGGACATCAGAGATGCTTACTACCTATATGTGCACCAAGTTTCATCCAGATATCTTGAAACCTGAGAAATGAGCAAGAAATGACCCTTATCTAACTACTACTACGACGTGTACACTAAACCTAAGCAAGTTCAAGATCAGTGGAAATGGGATAATAATAACAATAACACCAACAATAACATCATCAACAACAACAACAATGATAATAATATCGTTGTTGTTGTTCGTGGTATTATTATGATTATTATTATTATTATTATTATTAATAACACCACCACCAGCAACAACAACAACAATAATAATAATAATACAACCCCGATTCCAAAAAAGTTGGGACAAAGTACAAATTGTAAATAAAAACGGAATGCAATGATGTGGAAGTTTCAAAATTCCATATTTTATTCAGAATAGAACATAGATGACATATCAAATGTTTAAACTGAGAAAAATTATCATTTAAAGAGAAAAATTAGTTGATTTTAAATTTTATGACAACAACACATCTCAAAAAATTTGGGACAAGGCCATGTTTCCCACTGTGAGACATCCCCTTTTCTCTTTACAACAGTCTGTAAACGTCTGGGGACTGAGGAGACAAGTTGCTCAAGTTTAGGGATAGGAATGTTAACCCATTCTTGTCTAATGTAGGATTCTAGTTGCTCAACTGTCTTAGGTCTTTTTTTGTCGTATCTTCCGTTTTATGATGCGCCAAATGTTTTCTATGGGTGACAGATCTGGACTGCAGGCTGGCCAGTTCAGTACCCGGACCCTTCTTCTACGTAGCCATGATGCTGTAATTGATGCAGTATGTGGTTTGGCATTGTCATGTTGGAAAATGCAAGGTCTTCCCTGAAAGAGACGTCGTCTGGATGGGAGCATATGTTGCTCTAGAACCTGGATATACCTTTCAGCATTGATGGTGTCTTTCCAGATGTGTAAGCTGCCCATGCCACACGCACTAATGCAACCCCATACCATCAGAGATGCAGGCTTCTGAACTGAGCGCTGATAACAACTTGGGTCGTCCTTCTCCTCTTCAGTCCGAATGACACGGCGTCCCTGATTTCCAAAAAGAACTTCAAATTTTGATTCGTCTGACCACAGAACAGTTTTCCACTTTGCCACAGTCCATTTTAAATGAGCCTTGGCCCAGAGAAGACGTCTGCGCTTCTGGATCATGTTTAGATACGGCTTCTTCTTTGAACTATAGAGTTTTAGCTGGCAACGGCGGATGGCACGGTGAATTGTGTTCACAGATAATGTTCTCTGGAAATATTCCTGAACCCATTTTGTGATTTCCAATACAGAAGCATGCCTGTGTGATGCACTGCCGTCTAAGGGCCTGAAGATCATGGCCACCCAGTATGGTTTTCCGGCCTTGACCCTTACGCACAGAGATTCTTCCAGATTCTCTGAATCTTTTGATGATATTATGCACTGTAGATGATGATATGTTCAAACTCTTTGCAATTTTACACTGTCGAACTCCTTTCTGATATTGCTCCACTATTTGTCGGCGCAGAATTAGGGGGATTGGTGATCCTCTTCCCATCTTTACTTCTGAGAGCTGTTGCCACTCCAAGATGCTCTTTTTATACCCAGTCATGTTAATGACCTATTGCCAATTGACCTAATGAGTTGCAATTTGGTCCTCCAGCTGTTCCTTTTTTGTACCTTTAACTTTTCCAGCCTCTTATGGCCCTTTTCCACTACCCTTTTTCAGCTCACTTCAGCTCGCTTCAGCTCACTTCAGCCCGACACGGCTCGCGTTTCGACTACCTCAGAGCAGCACGACTCAGCTCGCTTCAGCCCTACTCAGCACCCAAAACTCGCACTGTTTTGGAGTGGGGCTAAAGCGAGCCAAACCGTGCCGAGTGAGGTTGGGGGCGTGAGCAGACACTCCCCTGTGCACTGATTGGTGAGGAGGAGTGTCCTCACATGCCCACACACGCCCCGCGAGCGCGCTGGGATCTGTAAACACCGCAAACCCGGAAGAATAATAATTACGAATTACGAGAATTTCTGAAGCCTTATGCGCCTCGCCTCATCTATACGCTCTTGCCAGTATCTGTTGGCGTTGTCGGTGACAACAAGCCACAGCACCAAGACCAGCAATACTAACGACTCCATGTCCTCCATGTTTATTGTTTACTATCCGGGGCGTGAGACTACCGCTGAAAAGATCACTGAATCAGTGACATACAGAGCATCGTGGACAAGTTCGCGGAGCGCAAGGCTCGTCGTATGCCCTTCAAATAATGCGCGCAGTAGGCTATTGATGTTTTATTATGAGCCATGTACAGTATGTCGCCTAATGTTTTTTTGTTTCTGAGTTACATGTTCGTTTGAAGGACTTAATGTACAAAATAACATAGTTGCACCCCGTAGTGTTGAAATTGGTAAACACAGTGCATTCAGTGAGGTTTGCACCGCCCTCCTTTTATTTCGGACTCTTCCTGTCACCGTTGCAACCTCTGAGCGCTCATTCGTATGCCCTTCAAATAATGTGCGCAGTATAGGCTATTGATGTTTTATTATGAGCCATGTACAGTATCCTAATGTTTTTTGTTTCTGAGTTACATGTTCGTTTGAAGGACTTGATGTACTAAATAACATAGTTGCACCCGGTAGTGTTGAAATTGGTAAACACCGCAGTTGCGGACATTTTGTAACCTAAAATGATGTTATGATAAGCTTTAATAAAGGGCCCGGTCATTTGCCCCGCCCCCGGCCCGGCTCTGACTTGTTCCGCCACTGTCACTGATGTCACTGTTTGCGCTGCTTAACGACATCACGTGACGTCCACCCACTTTCGCTAACTCCACCCAATGTGTCCACCCACTTCCAGCCAGCACGGTTCAGCGCGGTTGTAGTCGAAATGCAACTTCAATAGCCCCGCTCAGCCCGACTCAGCTCGACTCAGCACGGCACGGCTCAGCCGCGTTTGTAGTGGAAAAGCGGCATTATTGCCCCTGTCCCAACTTTTTTGAGATGTGTTGCTGTCATGAAATTTCAAATGAGCCAATATTTGGCATGAAATTTCAAAATGTCTCACTTTCAACATTTGATATGTTGTCTATGTTCTATTGTGAATACAATATCAGTTTTTGAGATTTGTAAATTATTGCGTTCCGTTTTTATTTACAATTTGTACTTTGTCCCAACTTTTTTGGAATCAGGGTTATAATAATAATAATAATAATAATAATAATAATAATAGGCGGCACGGTGGTGTAGTGGTTAGCGCTGTCGCCTCACAGCAAGAAGGTCCTGGGTTCGAGCCCCGGGGCCGGCGAGGGCCCTTCTGCGCGGAGTTTGCATGTTCTCCCCGTGTCCGCGTGGGTTTCCTCCGGGTGCTCCGGTTTCCCCCACAGTCCAAAGACATGCAGGTTAGGTTAACTGGTGACTCTAAATTGAGCGTAGGTGTGAATGTGAGTGTGAATGGTTGTCTGTGTCTATGTGTCAGCCCTGTGATGACCTGGCGACTTGTCCAGGGTGTACCCCGCCTTTCGCCCGTAGTCAGCTGGGATAGGCTCCAGCTTGCCTGCGACCCTGTAGAAGGATAAAGCGGCTAGAGATAATGAGATGAGATGAGATAATAATAATAATAAACTGTGGGTGGTAAAAGAGAGCAACTGGACTCGTTTGAAGATTCTTGAAGATGTTTCACCTCTCGTCCGAAAGGCTTCTTCAGTTCTGTTTGACTAATAGGGAGTATCAGGTATTTATCCTCTCATGGATGAAAAGCAATCCTAAGGTGTGGTTGAGTCATCCTGTTGGTGTGGGTCACTGGGAGCTGGGTGTGAACGGCCTAGAGAGTCGTGGGGTGATCAATGGGTTGTTGGTTCTCTCTGTCCTCCTGTGAGTCACTGAAAACAGCTGGGTTTTGGTGTGCATTCAGTTGTCTGGGAAGTGTGCCAAGGACAACCTACATTGTAGGTGGCTGATAAATGGTGTCTTAGGCCACGTTCACACTGCAGGCTGAAGTGACTCAAATCCGATCTTTTCGCCCATATGTGACCTGTATCCGATCTTTTATTGACAATATGAACGACACAGATCCGATTTTTTCAAATCCGACCCAGGCCGTTTGGATATGTGGTCCTAATTCCGATTCCTATCCGCTCTTTTCATATGCGACTTCAGTCTGAACCGCCAGGTCGCATTCATCTGACTTACACGTCATCAACAAGCCACAAACGTCACTATTCTGCGCTGAAGTAGGCGGCGGGTCTCTCAAAAAAAGTTACAACAACATGGCGCATAATCACGGGCGCAGATAGAGGGGGGGACTCGTCCCACCCAGATTTAAATTCACCTCGTTTGGTCCCCCCCACTTATAGGGAGGAAAAAACGTCTATGCTGTCTTTCTTTGCATAAGGCAAACCTCACGTAAAAATCAAAAGACTAATTACCATTCGGTTTATTGAGGTGCACAGCAGTGTATACATAGTTGCAACAACTCACATAAAACAAAGACTGATATTCGGTTGGTTGAGCTGCACAGACTGCACAGGTTGCGAGCTCGAGCTTGGTTGCTATGGTAACCCAAAACAAGTTTGACAGGCATATCGGGGTTGGGGTTGGTTTGCTGGCAGCTTTGTCCCCCCCAGTTCAAAAAACGTATCTGCGCCCCTGCGCATGACATCAATGCGAGGGACGCTTCGGGCTGTGAAGGTTCTGAATCTTCTCAATGGAAGGACGCAGAGGTTAGGGAGCTGATTTCCATTTGGGGGGATGCAGCTATTCAAGCTAGATCGGATGGGTCATACCGCAACCGGGCGGTTTTACTTCCGTAAACACTGGCCATGCTCACTGCGTGTGATGTCGTCATATCCTGCAATGCACATGCGGAACACTTTTAGGTCGCTTTTCGTTCATACTGAGGATCACATACAAGTCGCATATATTTGTTAATGTGAACGACCTCACAAAAAAATCGGATTTCACAAAAAAATCGGAATTGAGCATTAAGCCTTGCAGTGTGAACGTAGCGTTAGACCACCACCTCTGTTCAGTGATGGCCATTCCAGGTTGACAAAAATGGCTTCTTTAACTCCTCGCTCATACCAACGATCCTCTCTGGCTAAAATGTGTATGTTGCAATCCTGAAATGAGTGTCCTTTGTTAGTCTGGCTAACGCGACAAAGCTCTCCGAGCTATTGGTCTGGCCAAGATATTAAGCCCAACCGTTTCCCAGAGCCCGTGGTTGACCCACCTCCCTGAAATGCCTCAGTTTGCTACTGGTCGAAGCCAGAAAAGGCTGTGACGAAGCTTAAACCAATCACATCATTCTTTCCTCTGACGTATGCGACGCAACGGGGCTAACTGGTAGATTAAACTCTTACTGAAGCCGGTCGGGAGCAAGGCGAAAACGTCCTTCCTTTCAAAAAATACCTCCAGGGCTGCTCTTTGCTCCGTTTTCAATGAGAACTTCCCGTTGAATGCTTTCAATACAGCATCTATGCGTAATAGATGCGGAAGCGTGAATGAAGCGCTTCCGGCATAGATTCTGTAAACAATCTATGGCTTCCAGTCGCAGTTCTACTACGTCAGTGCCTTGAACACGCCTCTACCCAGGGCCGTTGGAGATGCTCAAAGTTGATTGGTTCCCGATTTTTCGGGAGCTTGGAAGAGCTGTAGATAGCTTGCCTGGCCAGACTAAGCTCGCAACAGGCCCTCGTGTTGCGTCACGCTTAGGATGGGCGGGCCCAGGCTAGTCCTTTGTTGTTAAGATGAAGATAGACAGCAGGGTCCTGGCCTGAGGAACTGGCTCTCCTGTGTTGAGCCATGCGCCTGTGAAGCGGTTGTGAAGATGAAGTTGTTCTTAAGATGAAGGATGCTCATTTCAGGATTGCAACATACGCATTTTAGCCAGAGAGGATCGTTGGTATGAGCGAGGAGTTAAAGAAGCCATTTTTGTCAACCTGGAACGGAGAGAACCAACGACTCTCTAGGCCGTTCACACCCAGCTCCCAGTGACCCACACCAACAGGATGACTCAACGATACCTTAGGATTGCTTTTCATCCATGAGAGGATAAATACCTGATACTCCCTATTAGTCAAACAGAACTGAAGAAGCCTTTCAGATGAGAGGTGAAACGTCTTCAAGAATCTTCAAGCAAGTCCAGTTGCTCTCTTTTACCACCCACAGTTTACTATGACCTGGACGACTGAGAATCTTCACAGACAACAACAACAACAACAACAATAATAATAATAATAATAATAATAATAATAATAAGTAGTAGCGTTTCTTTCATGAAAGGGTACTTTTTTTGTATATACAAACTCAATCCGGACTTTTATTTTGACGCGTATTATTGTGTTTGTTAAACCGGAAGTTGTAGTAACGTTAGACAGTTTAAGGTCGGGCTGACTTTTCTTCCCGTTTTAAACACGAAATTTGGATTCGGGAAATAACCCTATAACCGTGTGGTGTTGTCTGACTGGCTCTGATTGGTGGCAGTGACCCGGCGCGGTGTGTGTGAGGGCCAGTCTGCTCCGTGCGATGCTGTCGGATACAGGTCTGTGTGGGAGCTGCTATTGTCCTCTTTTACCTCCACAGCTGCTTCAGCTCCACACCGATACACTACACACCAACACACCGATACACTACACACCAACACACTACACACCAACACACCGATACACTACACACCAACACACCGACACACTACACACCAACACACTACACACCAACACACTACACACCAACACACCGATACACTACACACCACACACCGATACACTACACACCAACACACCGATACACTACACACCAACACACCGATACACTACACACCAACACACCGATACACTACACACCAACACACTACACACCGATACACTACACACCAACACACCGATACACTACACACCACACACCGATACACCACACACCGATACACTACACACCACACACCGATACACCACACACCGATACACTACACACCAACACACCGATACACTACACACCGATACACTACACACCAACACACTACACACCACACACCGATACACTACACACCACACACCGATACACTACACACCAACACACTACACACCGATACACTACACACCGATACACTACACACCAACACACTACACACTGATACACTACACACCAACACACCGATACACTACACACCACACACCGATACACCACACACCGATACACTACACACCGCACACCGATACACCACACACCGATACACTACACACCACACACCGATACACCACACACCGATACACTACACACCAACACACCGATACACTACACACCAACACACTACACACCACACACCGATACACCACACACCGATACACGATACACTACACACCAACACACCGATACACCACACACCGATACACTACACACCAACACACCGATACACTACACACCGATACACTACACACCGATACACTACACACCGATACACTACACACCAACACACCGATACACCACACACCGATACACCGATACACTACACACCAACACACTACACACCACACACCGATACACCACACACCGATACACGATACACTACACACCACACACCGATACACCACACACCGATACACTACACACCAACACACCGATACACTACACACCGATACACTACACACCGATACACTACACACCAACACACCGATACACCACACACCGATACACCGATACACTACACACCAACACACTACACACCAACACACCGATACACTACACACCGATACACTACACACCAACACACCGATACACTACACACCAACACACCGATACACTACACACCAACACACTACACACCAACACACTACACACCAACACACTACACACCAACACACCGATACACTACACACCAACACACTACACACCAACACACCGATACACTACACACCAACACACTACACACCAACACACCGATACACTACACACCAACACACCGATACACTACACACCAACACACCGATACACTACACACCAACACACCGATACACTACACACCAACACACCGATACACTACACACCAACACTACACACCGATACACTACACACCAACACACCGATACACTACACACCAACACACCGATACACTACACACCACACACCGATACACTACACACCACACACCGATACACTACACACCAACACACTACACACCACACACCGATACACTACACACCAACACACTACACACCAACACACCGATACACTACACACCAACACACTACACACCAACACACCGATACACTACACACCAACACACTACACACCACACACCGATACACTACACACCAACACACTACACACCACACACCGATACACTACACACCAACACACTACACACCAACACACCGATACACTACACACCGATACACTACACACCAACACACCGATACACTACACACCGATACACTACACACCGATACACTACACACCGATACACTACACACCGATACACTACACACCAACACACCGATACACTACACACCACACACCGATACACTACACACCAACACACTACACACCACACACCGATACACTACACACCAACACACCGATACACTACACACCAACACACCGATACACTACACACCAACACACCGATACACTACACACCAACACACCGATACACTACACACCAACACACCGATACACTACACACCGATACCCAACACACCGATACACTACACACCAACACACCGATACACTACACACCAACACACCGATACACTACACACCAACACACCGATACACTACACACCAACACACCGATACACTACACACCACACACTACACACCAACACACCGATACACTACACACCAACACACTACACACCACACACCGATACACTACACACCAACACACTATACACTACACACCAACACACTACACACCACACACCGATGCACTACACACCAACACACTACACACCGATACACTACACACCAACACACTACACACGACACACCGATACACTACACACCAACACACTACACACCGATACACTACACACCAACACACCGATACACTACACACCAACACACTACACACCGATACACTACACACCAACACACCGATACACTACACACCACACACCGATACACCACACACCGATACACTACACACCAACACACCGATACACTACACACCGATACACTACACACCAACACACTACACACCACACACCGATACACCACACACCGATACACGATACACTACACACCAACACACTACACACCAACACACCGATACACCACACACCGATACACTCCACACCAACACACCGATACACTACACACCGATACACTACACACCGATACACTACACACCGACACACCGATACACCACACACCGATACACCGATACACTACACACCAACACACTACACACCACACACCGATACACCACACACCGATACACGATACACTACACACCGATACACCACACACCGATACACTACACACCGATACACTACACACCGACACACTACACACCAACACACTACACACCACACACCGATACACTACACACCAACACACTACACACCACACACCGATACACTACACACCAACACACTACACACCACACACCGATACACTACACACCAACACACTACACACCACACACCGATACACTACACACCGATACACTACACACCAACACACCGATACACTACACACCACACACCGATACACTACACACCACACACCGATACACTACACACCACACACCGATACACTACACACCACACACCGATACACTACACACCAACACACTACACACCACACACCGATACACTACACACCAACACACCGATACACTACACACCGACACACCGATACACTACACACCAACACACCGATACACTACACACCACACACCGATACACTACACACCACACACCGATACACCACACACCACACACCGATACACTACACACCGATACACTACACACCAACACACCGATACACTACACACCAACACACTACACACCAACACACCGATACACTACACACCAACACACTACACACCACACACCGATACACTACACACCAACACACTACACACCACACACCGATACACTACACACCGACACACTACACACCACACACCGATACACTACACACCAACACACTACACACCACACACCGATACACTACACACCAACACACCGATACACTACACACCGATACACTACACACCGATACACTACACACCAACACACTACACACCAACACACCGATACACTACACACCAACACACTACACACCACACACCGATACACTACACACCAACACACTACACACCACACACCGATACACTACACACCAACACACTACACACCACACACCGATACACTACACACCAACACACTACACACCACACACCGATACACTACACACCAACACACTACACACCACACACCGATACACTACACACCAACACACCGATACACTACACACCGATACACAACACACCGATACACTACACACCAACACACCACACACCGATACACTACACACCAACACACCGATACACTACACACCAACACACCGATACACTACACACCACACACCGATACACTACACACCACACACCGATACACCACACACCACACACCGATACACTACACACCGATACACTACACACCAACACACCGATACACTACACACCAACACACCGATACACTACACACCAACACACTACACACCAACACACCGATACACTACACACCAACACACTACACACCACACACCGATACACTACACACCGACACACTACACACCACACACCGATACACTACACACCGACACACTACACACCACACACCGATACACTACACACCAACACACTACACACCACACACCGATACACTACACACCAACACACCGATACACTACACACCAACACACCGATACACTACACACCAACACACCACACACCGATACACTACACACCAACACACCACACACCGATACACTACACACCAACACACCACACACCGATACACTACACACCAACACACTACACACCGATACACTACACACCAACACACCACACACCGATACACTACACACCAACACACCACACACCGACACACTACACACCAACACACCACACACCGACACACCACACACCAACACACCACACACCGACACACTACACACCAACACACCACACACCGACACACTACACACCAACACACCACACACCGACACACTACACACCGACACACTACACACCGACACACCACACACCGACACACTACACACCACACACCGACACACCACACACCGACACACTACACACCGACACACCACACACCGACACACTACACACCACACACCGATACACTACACACCGACACACTACACACCACACACCGACACACTACACACCGACACACTACACACCACACACCGACACACTACACACCAACACACTACACACCACACACCGACACACTACACACCGACACACTACACACCACACACCGACACACCACACACCGACACACTACACACCACACACCGATACACTACACACCGACACACTACACACCACACACCGATACACTACACACCAACACACTACACACCACACACCGATACACTACACACCAACACACCGATACACTACACACCAACACACCACACACCGATACACTACACACCAACACACCACACACCGATACACTACACACCAACACACTACACACCGATACACTACACACCAACACACCACACACCGATACACTACACACCAACACACCACACACCGACACACTACACACCACACACCGACACACTACACACCACACACCGACACACCACACACCGACACACCACACACCGACACACCACACACCGACACACCACACACCGACACACCACACACCGACACACTACACACCGACACACTACACACCGACACACTACACACCACACACCGACACACCACACACCGACACACTACACACCACACACCGATACACTACACACCAACACACTACACACCACACACCGATACACTACACACCAACACACCGATACACTACACACCAACACACCACACACCGATACACTACACACCAACACACCACACACCGATACACTACACACCAACAGACCACACACCGATACACTACACACCAACACACCACACACCGATACACTACACACCAACACACCACACACCGACACACTACACACCGACACACCACACACCGACACACCACACACCGACACACCACACACCGACACACTACACACCGACACACCACACACCGACACACTACACACCAACACACTACACACCAACACACCGATACACTACACACCACACACCGATACACCACACACCGATACACCACACACCGATACACTACACACCAACACACCGATACACTACACACCAACACACCGATACACTACACACCAACACACCGATACACTACACACCAACACACTACACACCGATACACTACACACCAACACACCGATACACTACACACCACACACCGATACACCACACACCGATACACTACACACCACACACCGATACACCACACACCGATACACTACACACCAACACACCGATACACTACACACCGATACACTACACACCAACACACTACACACCACACACCGATACACTACACACCACACACCGATACACTACACACCAACACACTACACACCGATACACTACACACCAACACACCGATACACTACACACCAACACACTACACACTGATACACTACACACCAACACACCGATACACTACACACCACACACCGATACACCACACACCGATACACTACACACCGCACACCGATACACCACACACCGATACACTACACACCACACACCGATACACCACACACCGATACACTACACACCAACACACCGATACACTACACACCAACACACTACACACCACACACCGATACACCACACACCGATACACGATACACTACACACCAACACACCGATACACCACACACCGATACACTACACACCAACACACCGATACACTACACACCGATACACTACACACCGATACACTACACACCGATACACTACACACCAACACACCGATACACCACACACCGATACACCGATACACTACACACCAACACACTACACACCACACACCGATACACCACACACCGATACACGATACACTACACACCACACACCGATACACCACACACCGATACACTACACACCAACACACCGATACACTACACACCGATACACTACACACCGATACACTACACACCAACACACCGATACACCACACACCGATACACCGATACACTACACACCAACACACTACACACCAACACACCGATACACTACACACCAACACACCGATACACTACACACCGATACACTACACACCAACACACCGATACACTACACACCAACACACTACACACCAACACACTACACACCAACACACTACACACCAACACACCGATACACTACACACCAACACACTACACACCAACACACCGATACACTACACACCAACACACTACACACCAACACACCGATACACTACACACCAACACACCGATACACTACACACCAACACACCGATACACTACACACCAACACACCGATACACTACACACCAACACACCGATACACTACACACCAACACACTACACACCGATACACTACACACCAACACACCGATACACTACACACCAACACACTACACACCAACACACCGATACACTACACACCAACACACCGATACACTACACACCAACACACTACACACCGATACACTACACACCAACACACCGATACACTACACACCAACACACCGATACACTACACACCACACACCGATACACTACACACCACACACCGATACACTACACACCAACACACTACACACCACACACCGATACACTACACACCAACACACTACACACCAACACACCGATACACTACACACCAACACACTACACACCAACACACCGATACACTACACACCAACACACTACACACCACACACCGATACACTACACACCAACACACTACACACCACACACCGATACACTACACACCAACACACCGATACACTACACACCGATACACTACACACCAACACACCGATACACTACACACCGATACACTACACACCGATACACTACACACCGATACACTACACACCAACACACCGATACACTACACACCACACACCGATACACTACACACCGATACACTACACACCACACACCGATACACTACACACCAACACACTACACACCACACACCGATACACTACACACCAACACACCGATACACTACACACCAACACACCGATACACTACACACCGATACACTACACACCAACACACTACACACCACACACCGATACACTACACACCACACACCGATACACTACACACCAACACACTACACACCGATACACTACACACCGATACACTACACACCAACACACTACACACTGATACACTACACACCAACACACCGATACACTACACACCACACACCGATACACCACACACCGATACACTACACACCGCACACCGATACACCACACACCGATACACTACACACCACACACCGATACACCACACACCGATACACTACACACCAACACACCGATACACTACACACCAACACACTACACACCACACACCGATACACCACACACCGATACACGATACACTACACACCAACACACCGATACACCACACACCGATACACTACACACCAACACACCGATACACTACACACCGATACACTACACACCGATACACTACACACCGATACACTACACACCAACACACCGATACACCACACACCGATACACCGATACACTACACACCAACACACTACACACCACACACCGATACACCACACACCGATACACGATACACTACACACCACACACCGATACACCACACACCGATACACTACACACCAACACACCGATACACTACACACCGATACACTACACACCGATACACTACACACCAACACACCGATACACCACACACCGATACACCGATACACTACACACCAACACACTACACACCAACACACCGATACACTACACACCAACACACCGATACACTACACACCAACACACCGATACACTACACACCAACACACCGATACACTACACACCAACACACTACACACCAACACACTACACACCAACACACTACACACCAACACACCGATACACTACACACCAACACACTACACACCAACACACCGATACACTACACACCAACACACTACACACCAACACACCGATACACTACACACCAACACACCGATACACTACACACCAACACACCGATACACTACACACCAACACACCGATACACTACACACCAACACACCGATACACTACACACCAACACTACACACCGATACACTACACACCAACACACCGATACACTACACACCAACACACCGATACACTACACACCACACACCGATACACTACACACCACACACCGATACACTACACACCAACACACTACACACCACACACCGATACACTACACACCAACACACTACACACCAACACACCGATACACTACACACCAACACACTACACACCAACACACCGATACACTACACACCAACACACTACACACCACACACCGATACACTACACACCAACACACTACACACCACACACCGATACACTACACACCAACACACTACACACCAACACACCGATACACTACACACCGATACACTACACACCAACACACCGATACACTACACACCGATACACTACACACCGATACACTACACACCGATACACTACACACCGATACACTACACACCAACACACCGATACACTACACACCACACACCGATACACTACACACCAACACACTACACACCACACACCGATACACTACACACCAACACACCGATACACTACACACCAACACACCGATACACTACACACCAACACACCGATACACTACACACCAACACACCGATACACTACACACCGATACCCAACACACCGATACACTACACACCAACACACCGATACACTACACACCAACACACCGATACACTACACACCAACACACCGATACACTACACACCAACACACCGATACACTACACACTACACACCAACACACCGATACACTACACACCAACACACTACACACCACACACCGATACACTACACACCAACACACTATACACTACACACCAACACACTACACACCACACACCGATGCACTACACACCAACACACTACACACCGATACACTACACACCAACACACTACACACGACACACCGATACACTACACACCAACACACTACACACCGATACACTACACACCAACACACCGATACACTACACACCAACACACTACACACCGATACACTACACACCAACACACCGATACACTACACACCACACACCGATACACCACACACCGATACACTACACACCAACACACCGATACACTACACACCGATACACTACACACCAACACACTACACACCACACACCGATACACCACACACCGATACACGATACACTACACACCAACACACTACACACCAACACACCGATACACCACACACCGATACACTCCACACCAACACACCGATACACTACACACCGATACACTACACACCGATACACTACACACCGACACACCGATACACCACACACCGATACACCGATACACTACACACCAACACACTACACACCACACACCGATACACCACACACCGATACACGATACACTACACACCGATACACCACACACCGATACACTACACACCAACACACCGATACACTACACACCGATACACTACACACCGACACACTACACACCAACACACTACACACCACACACCGATACACTACACACCAACACACTACACACCACACACCGATACACTACACACCAACACACTACACACCACACACCGATACACTACACACCAACACACTACACACCACACACCGATACACTACACACCGATACACTACACACCAACACACCGATACACTACACACCACACACCGATACACTACACACCACACACCGATACACTACACACCACACACCGATACACTACACACCAACACACTACACACCACACACCGATACACTACACACCAACACACCGATACACTACACACCGATACACAACACACCGATACACTACACACCGACACACCGATACACTACACACCAACACACCGATACACTACACACCACACACCGATACACTACACACCACACACCGATACACCACACACCACACACCGATACACTACACACCGATACACTACACACCAACACACCGATACACTACACACCAACACACTACACACCAACACACCGATACACTACACACCAACACACTACACACCACACACCGATACACTACACACCAACACACTACACACCACACACCGATACACTACACACCGACACACTACACACCACACACCGATACACTACACACCAACACACTACACACCACACACCGATACACTACACACCAACACACCGATACACTACACACCGATACACTACACACCGATACACTACACACCAACACACTACACACCAACACACCGATACACTACACACCAACACACTACACACCACACACCGATACACTACACACCAACACACTACACACCACACACCGATACACTACACACCAACACACTACACACCACACACCGATACACTACACACCAACACACTACACACCACACACCGATACACTACACACCAACACACTACACACCACACACCGATACACTACACACCAACACACCGATACACTACACACCGATACACAACACACCGATACACTACACACCAACACACCACACACCGATACACTACACACCAACACACCGATACACTACACACCAACACACCGATACACTACACACCACACACCGATACACTACACACCACACACCGATACACCACACACCACACACCGATACACTACACACCGATACACTACACACCAACACACCGATACACTACACACCAACACACCGATACACTACACACCAACACACTACACACCAACACACCGATACACTACACACCAACACACTACACACCACACACCGATACACTACACACCGACACACTACACACCACACACCGATACACTACACACCGACACACTACACACCACACACCGATACACTACACACCAACACACTACACACCACACACCGATACACTACACACCAACACACCGATACACTACACACCAACACACCGATACACTACACACCAACACACCACACACCGATACACTACACACCAACACACCACACACCGATACACTACACACCAACACACCACACACCGATACACTACACACCAACACACTACACACCGATACACTACACACCAACACACCACACACCGATACACTACACACCAACACACCACACACCGACACACTACACACCAACACACCACACACCGACACACCACACACCAACACACCACACACCGACACACTACACACCAACACACCACACACCGACACACTACACACCAACACACCACACACCGACACACTACACACCGACACACTACACACCGACACACTACACACCGACACACCACACACCGACACACTACACACCACACACCGACACACCACACACCGACACACTACACACCGACACACCACACACCGACACACTACACACCACACACCGATACACTACACACCGACACACTACACACCACACACCGACACACTACACACCGACACACTACACACCACACACCGACACACTACACACCAACACACTACACACCACACACCGACACACTACACACCGACACACTACACACCACACACCGACACACCACACACCGACACACCACACACCGATACACTACACACCGACACACTACACACCACACACCGATACACTACACACCAACACACTACACACCACACACCGATACACTACACACCAACACACCGATACACTACACACCAACACACCACACACCGATACACTACACACCAACACACCACACACCGATACACTACACACCAACACACTACACACCGATACACTACACACCAACACACCACACACCGATACACTACACACCAACACACCACACACCGACACACTACACACCGACACACCACACACCGACACACTACACACCACACACCGACACACCACACACCGACACACCACACACCGACACACCACACACCGACACACCACACACCGACACACCACACACCGACACACTACACACCACACACCGACACACCACACACCGACACACTACACACCACACACCGATACACTACACACCGACACACTACACACCACACACCGATACACTACACACCAACACACCGATACACTACACACCAACACACCACACACCGATACACTACACACCAACACACCACACACCGATACACTACACACCAACAGACCACACACCGATACACTACACACCAACACACCACACACCGATACACTACACACCGACACACCACACACCGACACACTACACACCGACACACCACACACCGACACACCACACACCGACACACCACACACCGACACACTACACACCGACACACCACACACCGACACACTACACACCAACACACTACACACCAACACACCGATACACTACACACCACACACCGATACACCACACACCGATACACCACACACCGATACACTACACACCAACACACCGATACACTACACACCAACACACCGATACACTACACACCAACACACCGATACACTACACACCAACACACTACACACCGATACACTACACACCAACACACCGATACACTACACACCACACACCGATACACCACACACCGATACACTACACACCACACACCGATACACCACACACCGATACACTACACACCAACACACCGATACACTACACACCGATACACTACACACCAACACACTACACACCACACACCGATACACTACACACCACACACCGATACACTACACACCAACACACTACACACCGATACACTACACACCAACACACCGATACACTACACACCAACACACTACACACTGATACACTACACACCAACACACCGATACACTACACACCACACACCGATACACCACACACCGATACACTACACACCGCACACCGATACACCACACACCGATACACTACACACCACACACCGATACACCACACACCGATACACTACACACCAACACACCGATACACTACACACCAACACACTACACACCACACACCGATACACCACACACCGATACACGATACACTACACACCAACACACCGATACACCACACACCGATACACTACACACCAACACACCGATACACTACACACCGATACACTACACACCGATACACTACACACCAACACACCGATACACCACACACCGATACACCGATACACTACACACCAACACACTACACACCACACACCGATACACCACACACCGATACACGATACACTACACACCACACACCGATACACCACACACCGATACACTACACACCAACACACCGATACACTACACACCGATACACTACACACCGATACACTACACACCAACACACCGATACACCACACACCGATACACCGATACACTACACACCAACACACTACACACCAACACACCGATACACTACACACCAACACACCGATACACTACACACCGATACACTACACACCAACACACCGATACACTACACACCAACACACTACACACCAACACACTACACACCAACACACTACACACCAACACACCGATACACTACACACCAACACACTACACACCAACACACCGATACACTACACACCAACACACTACACACCAACACACCGATACACTACACACCAACACACCGATACACTACACACCAACACACCGATACACTACACACCAACACACCGATACACTACACACCAACACACCGATACACTACACACCAACACACTACACACCGATACACTACACACCAACACACCGATACACTACACACCAACACACTACACACCAACACACCGATACACTACACACCAACACACCGATACACTACACACCAACACACTACACACCGATACACTACACACCAACACACCGATACACTACACACCAACACACCGATACACTACACACCACACACCGATACACTACACACCACACACCGATACACTACACACCAACACACTACACACCACACACCGATACACTACACACCAACACACTACACACCAACACACCGATACACTACACACCAACACACTACACACCAACACACCGATACACTACACACCAACACACTACACACCACACACCGATACACTACACACCAACACACTACACACCACACACCGATACACTACACACCAACACACCGATACACTACACACCGATACACTACACACCAACACACCGATACACTACACACCGATACACTACACACCGATACACTACACACCGATACACTACACACCAACACACCGATACACTACACACCACACACCGATACACTACACACCGATACACTACACACCACACACCGATACACTACACACCAACACACTACACACCACACACCGATACACTACACACCAACACACCGATACACTACACACCAACACACCGATACACTACACACCAACACACCGATACACTACACACCGATACCCAACACACCGATACACTACACACCAACACACCGATACACTACACACCAACACACCGATACACTACACACCAACACACCGATACACTACACACCACACACTACACACCAACACACCGATACACTACACACCAACACACTACACACCACACACCGATACACTACACACCAACACACTATACACTACACACCAACACACTACACACCACACACCGATGCACTACACACCAACACACTACACACCGATACACTACACACCAACACACTACACACGACACACCGATACACTACACACCAACACACTACACACCGATACACTACACACCAACACACCGATACACTACACACCAACACACTACACACCGATACACTACACACCAACACACCGATACACTACACACCACACACCGATACACCACACACCGATACACTACACACCAACACACCGATACACTACACACCGATACACTACACACCAACACACTACACACCACACACCGATACACCACACACCGATACACGATACACTACACACCAACACACTACACACCAACACACCGATACACCACACACCGATACACTCCACACCAACACACCGATACACTACACACCGATACACTACACACCGATACACTACACACCGACACACCGATACACCACACACCGATACACCGATACACTACACACCAACACACTACACACCACACACCGATACACCACACACCGATACACGATACACTACACACCGATACACCACACACCGATACACTACACACCTACACACCGATACACTACACACCGACACACTACACACCAACACACTACACACCACACACCGATACACTACACACCAACACACTACACACCACACACCGATACACTACACACCAACACACTACACACCACACACCGATACACTACACACCAACACACTACACACCACACACCGATACACTACACACCGATACACTACACACCAACACACCGATACACTACACACCACACACCGATACACTACACACCACACACCGATACACTACACACCAACACACTACACACCACACACCGATACACTACACACCAACACACCGATACACTACACACCGATACACAACACACCGATACACTACACACCGACACACCGATACACTACACACCAACACACCGATACACTACACACCACACACCGATACACTACACACCACACACCGATACACCACACACCACACACCGATACACTACACACCGATACACTACACACCAACACACCGATACACTACACACCAACACACTACACACCAACACACCGATACACTACACACCAACACACTACACACCACACACCGATACACTACACACCAACACACTACACACCACACACCGATACACTACACACCAACACACTACACACCACACACCGATACACTACACACCGACACACTACACACCACACACCGATACACTACACACCAACACACTACACACCACACACCGATACACTACACACCAACACACCGATACACTACACACCGATACACTACACACCGATACACTACACACCAACACACTACACACCAACACACCGATACACTACACACCAACACACTACACACCACACACCGATACACTACACACCAACACACTACACACCACACACCGATACACTACACACCAACACACTACACACCACACACCGATACACTACACACCAACACACTACACACCACACACCGATACACTACACACCAACACACTACACACCACACACCGATACACTACACACCAACACACCGATACACTACACACCGATACACAACACACCGATACACTACACACCAACACACCACACACCGATACACTACACACCAACACACCGATACACTACACACCAACACACCGATACACTACACACCACACACCGATACACTACACACCACACACCGATACACCACACACCACACACCGATACACTACACACCGATACACTACACACCAACACACCGATACACTACACACCAACACACCGATACACTACACACCAACACACTACACACCAACACACCGATACACTACACACCAACACACTACACACCACACACCGATACACTACACACCGACACACTACACACCACACACCGATACACTACACACCAACACACTACACACCACACACCGATACACTACACACCAACACACTACACACCACACACCGATACACTACACACCGACACACTACACACCACACACCGATACACTACACACCAACACACTACACACCACACACCGATACACTACACACCAACACACCGATACACTACACACCAACACACCGATACACTACACACCAACACACCACACACCGATACACTACACACCAACACACCACACACCGATACACTACACACCAACACACCACACACCGATACACTACACACCAACACACCACACACCGATACACTACACACCAACACACTACACACCGATACACTACACACCAACACACCACACACCGATACACTACACACCAACACACCACACACCGACACACTACACACCAACACACCACACACCGACACACCACACACCGACACACTACACACCAACACACCACACACCGACACACCACACACCAACACACCACACACCGACACACTACACACCGACACACCACACACCGACACACTACACACCGACACACCACACACCGACACACTACACACCACACACCGACACACCACACACCGACACACTACACACCGACACACCACACACCGACACACTACACACCACACACCGATACACTACACACCGACACACTACACACCACACACCGACACACTACACACCGACACACTACACACCACACACCGACACACTACACACCAACACACTACACACCACACACCGACACACTACACACCGACACACTACACACCACACACCGACACACCACACACCGACACACTACACACCACACACCGATACACTACACACCGACACACTACACACCACACACCGATACACTACACACCAACACACTACACACCACACACCGATACACTACACACCAACACACCGATACACTACACACCAACACACCACACACCGATACACTACACACCAACACACCACACACCGATACACTACACACCAACACACTACACACCGATACACTACACACCAACACACCACACACCGATACACTACACACCAACACACCACACACCGACACACTACACACCGACACACCACACACCGACACACTACACACCACACACCGACACACCACACACCGACACACTACACACCGACACACCACACACCGACACACTACACACCGACACACTACACACCGACACACTACACACCGACACACTACACACCACACACCGACACACTACACACCGACACACTACACACCACACACCGACACACTACACACCGACACACTACACACCACACACCGACACACTACACACCAACACACTACACACCACACACCGACACACTACACACCGACACACTACACACCACACACCGACACACCACACACCGACACACTACACACCGACACACTACACACCACACACCGATACACTACACACCAACACACTACACACCACACACCGATACACTACACACCAACACACCGATACACTACACACCAACACACCACACACCGATACACTACACACCAACACACCACACACCGATACACTACACACCAACACACTACACACCGATACACTACACACCAACACACCACACACCGATACACTACACACCAACACACCACACACCGACACACTACACACCGACACACCACACACCGACACACCACACACCGACACACCACACACCGACACACTACACACCGACACACCACACACCGACACACTATACACCGACACACCACACACCGACACACCACACACCGACACACTACACACCGACACACCACACACCGACACACCACACACCGACACACCACACACCGACACACTACACACCGACACACCACACACCGACACACTACACACCGACACACCACACACCGACACACTACACACCGACACACCACACACCGACACACTACACACCGACACACCACACACCGACACACCACACACCGACACACCACACACCGACACACTACACACCGACACACCACACACCGACACACTACACACCGACACACCACACACCGACACACCACACACCGACACACCACACACCGACACACCACACACCGACACACTACACACCACACACCGACACACCACACACCGACACACTACACACCGACACACCACACACCGATACACTACACACCGACACACCACACACCGACACACCACACACCGACACACCGACACACTACACACCGACACACTACACACCGACACACCACACACCGACACACCACACACCGACACACCACACACCGACACACCACACACCGACACACCACACACCGACACACCACACACCGACACACTACACACCGACACACCACACACCGATACACTACACACCGACACACCACACACCGACACACCACACACCGACACACTACACACCGACACACCACACACCGACACACCACACACCGACACACCACACACCGACACACCACACACCGACACACCACACACCACACACCGACACACCACACACCGACACACCACACACCGACACACCACACACCGACACACTACACACCGACACACTACACACCGACACACCACACACCGACACACCACACACCGACACACCACACACCGACACACCACACACCGACACACCACACACCGACACACCACACACCGACACACCACACACCGACACACTACACACCACACACCGACACACCACACACCGACACACTACACACCGACACACCACACACCGATACACCACACACCGACACACCACACACCGATACACTACACACCGACACACCACACACCGACACACTACACACCGACACACTACACACCGACACACCACACACCGACACACCACACACCGACACACCACACACCGACACACCACACACCGACACACCACACACCGACACACCACACACCGACACACCACACACCGACACACCACACACCGACACACCACACACCGACACACCACACACCGACACACCACACACCACACACCGACACACCACACACCGACACACTACACACCGACACACCACACACCGACACACCACACACCGATACACTACACACCGACACACTACACACCGACACACCACACACCGACACACTACACACCGACACACTACACACCGACACACTACACACCACACACCGACACACCACACACCGACACACTACACACCGACACACCACACACCGACACACTACACACCGACACACCACACACCGACACACCACACACCGACACACCACACACCGACACACCACACACCGACACACCACACACCGACACACCACACACCGACACACCACACACCGACACACCACACACCGACACACCACACACCGACACACCACACACCGACACACCACACACCGACACACCACACACCGACACACCACACACCGACACACCACACACCACACACCGACACACCACACACCGACACACCACACACCGACACACCACACACCGACACACCACACACCGACACACCACACACCGACACACCACACACCGACACACCACACACCGACACACCACACACCGACACACCACACACCGACACACCACACACCGACACACCACACACCGACACACCACACACCGACACACCACACACCGACACACCACACACCGACACACTACACACCGACACACCACACACCGACACACCACACACCGACACACCACACACCGACACACCACACACCGACACACCACACACCGACACACCACACACCGACACACCACACACCACACACCGACACACCACACACCGACACACTACACACCGACACACCACACACCGACACACCACACACCGATACACTACACACCGACACACTACACACCACACACCGACACACTACACACCGACACACTACACACCACACACCGACACACTACACACCGACACACTACACACCACACACCGATACACTACACACCAACACACTACACACCACACACCGATACACTACACACCAACACACCGATACACTACACACCAACACACCGATACACTACACACCAACACACCGATACACTACACACCAACACACCACACACCGATACACTACACACCAACACACCACACACCGATACACTACACACCAACACACCACACACCGATACACTACACACCAACACACCACACACCGATACACTACACACCGACACACCACACACCGACACACCACACACCGACACACTACACACCGACACACCACACACCACACACCGACACACTACACACCGACACACCACACACCGACACACTACACACCGACACACCACACACCGACACACTACACACCGACACACCACACACCGACACACTACACACCGACACACCACACACCGACACACTACACACCGACACACCACACACCGACACACTACACACCGACACACCACACACCGACACACCACACACCGACACACTACACACCACACACCGACACACCACACACCGACACACCACACACCGACACACTACACACCGACACACCACACACCGACACACTACACACCACACACCGACACACCACACACCGACACACCACACACCGACACACCACACACCGACACACCACACACCGACACACCACACACCGACACACCACACACCGATACACTACACACCGACACACCACACACCGACACACCACACACCGATACACCACACACCGATACACCACACACCGACACACCACACACCGACACACCACACACCGACACACCACACACCGACACACCACACACCGACACACCACACACCGACACACTACACACCACACACCGACACACCACACACCGACACACCACACACCGACACACCACACACCGACACACCACACACCGACACACCACACACCGACACACCACACACCACACACCGACACACCACACACCGACACACCACACACCGACACACCACACACCGATACACCACACACCGACACACCACACACCGATACACCACACACCGACACACCACACACCGACACACCACACACCGACACACCACACACCGACACACCACACACCGACACACCACACACCGACACACCACACACCGACACACCACACACCGACACACCACACACCGACACACCACACACCACACACCGACACACCACACACCGACACACTACACACCGACACACCACACACCGACACACCACACACCGATACACTACACACCGACACACTACACACCACACACCGACACACTACACACCGACACACTACACACCACACACCGACACACTACACACCGACACACTACACACCACACACCGATACACTACACACCAACACACTACACACCACACACCGATACACTACACACCAACACACCGATACACTACACACCAACACACCGATACACTACACACCAACACACCGATACACTACACACCAACACACCACACACCGATACACTACACACCAACACACCACACACCGATACACTACACACCAACACACCACACACCGATACACTACACACCAACACACTACACACCGATACACTACACACCAACACACCACACACCGATACACTACACACCAACACACCACACACCGACACACTACACACCAACACACCACACACCGACACACCACACACCAATACACCACACACCGACACACTACACACCGACACACCACACACCGACACACTACACACCGACACACCACACACCGACACACTACACACCGACACACCACACACCGACACACTACACACCGACACACCACACACCGACACACTACACACCGACACACCACACACCGACACACTACACACCGACACACCACACACCGACACACTACACACCGACACACCACACACCGACACACCACACACCGACACACCACACACCGACACACCGACACACCACACACCGACACACCACACACCGACACACCACACACCGACACACCACACACCGACACACTACACACCGACACACCACACACCGACACACTACACACCACACACCGACACACCACACACCGACACACCACACACCGACACACCACACACCGACACACCACACACCGACACACCACACACCGATACACTACACACCGACACACCACACACCGACACACCACACACCGACACACCACACACCGACACACCACACACCGACACACCACACACCGACACACCACACACCGACACACCACACACCGACACACCACACACCGACACACCACACACCGACACACTACACACCACACACCGACACACCACACACCGACACACTACACACCGACACACCACACACCGACACACTACACACCGACACACCACACACCGACACACTACACACCACACACCGATACACTACACACCGACACACTACACACCACACACCGACACACTACACACCGACACACTACACACCACACACCGACACACTACACACCGACACACTACACACCACACACCGACACACTACACACCGACACACTACACACCACACACCGACACACCACACACCGACACACTACACACCACACACCGATACACTACACACCGACACACTACACACCACACACCGATACACTACACACCGACACACTACACACCACACACCGATACACTACACACCAACACACCGATACACTACACACCAACACACCACACACCGATACACTACACACCAACACACCACACACCGATACACTACACACCACACACCGATACACTACACACCGACACACTACACACCACACACCGATACACTACACACCGACACACTACACACCACACACCGATACACTACACACCAACACACCGATACACTACACACCAACACACCACACACCGATACACTACACACCAACACACCACACACCGATACACCACACACCGACACACCACACACCGACACACCACACACCGACACACCGACACACCGACACACCACACACCGACACACCACACACCGACACACCGACACACCACACACCGACACACCACACACCGACACACCACACACCGACACACCACACACCGACACACCTCACACCGACACACCACACACCGACACACCACACACCGACACACCGACACACCACACACCGACACACCACACACCGACACACCACACACCGACACACCACACACCGACACACCACACACCGACACACCACACACCGACACACCACACACCGACACACCACACACCGACACACCACACACCGACACACCACACACCGACACACCACACACCGACACACCACACACCGACACACCACACACCGACACACCACACACCGACACACCACACACCGACACACCACACACCGACACACCACACACCGACACACCACACACCGATACACCACACACCGACACACCACACACCGACACACTACACACCGACACACCACACACCGACACACTACACACCACACACCGACACACCACACACCGACACACTACACACCGACACACCACACACCGACACACCACACACCGACACACCACACACCGACACACCACACACCGACACACCACACACCGATACACTACACACCGACACACCACACACCGACACACTACACACCGACACACCACACACCGACACACTACACACCACACACCGACACACCACACACCGACACACCACACACCGACACACCACACACCGACACACTACACACCGACACACCACACACCGACACACTACACACCACACACCGACACACCACACACCGACACACCACACACCGACACACCACACACCGACACACCACACACCGACACACTACACACCGACACACCACACACCGACACACCACACACCGACACACCACACACCGACACACCACACACCGACACACCACACACCGATACACTACACACCGACACACCACACACCGACACACTACACACCGACACACCACACACCGACACACTACACACCACACACCGACACACCACACACCGACACACCACACACCGACACACCACACACCGACACACTACACACCGACACACCACACACCGACACACTACACACCACACACCGACACACCACACACCGACACACCACACACCGACACACCACACACCGACACACCACACACCGACACACCACACACCGACACACCACACACCGACACACCACACACCGACACACCACACACCGACACACCACACACCGACACACCACACACCGACACACCACACACCGACACACCACACACCGACACACCGACACACCACACACCGACACACCACACACCGACACACCACACACCGACACACCACACACCGACACACCTCACACCGACACACCACACACCGACACACCACACACCGACACACCGACACACCGACACACCACACACCGACACACCACACACCGACACACCACACACCGACACACCACACACCGACACACCACACACCGACACACCACACACCGACACACCACACACCGACACACCACACACCGACACACCACACACCGACACACCACACACCGACACACCACACACCGACACACCACACACCGACACACCACACACCGACACACCACACACCGACACACTACACACCACACACCGATACACTACACACCGACACACTACACACCACACACCGATACACTACACACCGACACACTACACACCACACACCGATACACTACACACCAACACACCGATACACTACACACCAACACACCACACACCGATACACTACACACCAACACACCACACACCGATACACTACACACCGATACACTACACACCAACACACTACACACCGATACACTACACACCGACACACCACACACCGACACACCACACACCGACACACCACACACCGACACACCACACACCGACACACCACACACCACACACCACACACCGACACACCACCACACCACACACCGACACACGACACACCGACACACTACACACCACACACCGACACACTACACACCGACACACTACACACCACACACCGACACACCACACACCGACACACCACACACCGACACACCACACACCGACACACCACACACCGACACACCACACACCGACACACCACACACCGACACACCGACACACCGACACACCACACACCGACACACCACACACCGACACACCACACACCGACACACCACACACCGACACACCACACACCGACACACCACACACCGACACACCACACACCGACACACCGACACACCACACACCGACACACCACACACCGACACACCACACACCGACACACCACACACCGACACACCACACACCGACACACCACACACCGACACACCACACACCGACACACCACACACCGACACACCACACACCGACACACCGACACACCACACACCGACACACCACACACCGACACACCACACACCGACACACCACCACACCACACACCGACACACGACACACCGCACACCGACACACCGCACACCGACACACCGCACACCGACACACCACACACCGACACACCACACACCGACACACCACACACCGACACACCACACACCGACACACCACACACCGACACACCACACACCGACACACCACACACCGACACACCACACACCGACACACCACACACCGACACACCACACACCGACACACCACACACCGACACACCACACACCGACACACCACACACCGACACACCACACACCGACACACCACACACCGACACACTACACACCACACACCGATACACTACACACCGACACACTACACACCACACACCGATACACTACACACCGACACACTACACACCACACACCGATACACTACACACCAACACACCGATACACTACACACCAACACACCACACACCGATACACTACACACCAACACACCACACACCGATACACTACACACCGATACACTACACACCAACACACTACACACCGATACACTACACACCGACACACCACACACCGACACACCACACACCGACACACCACACACCGACACACCACACACCGACACACCACACACCACACACCACACACCGACACACCACCACACCACACACCGACACACGACACACCGACACACTACACACCACACACCGACACACTACACACCGACACACTACACACCACACACCGACACACCACACACCGACACACCACACACCGACACACCACACACCGACACACCACACACCGACACACCACACACCGACACACCACACACCGACACACCACACACCGACACACCACACACCGACACACCGACACACCGACACACCACACACCGACACACCACACACCGACACACCACACACCGACACACCACACACCGACACACCACACACCGACACACCACACACCGACACACCACACACCACACACCGACACACCACACACCGACACACCACACACCGACACACCACACACCGACACACCACACACCGACACACCACACACCGACACACCACACACCGACACACCACACACCGACACACCACACACCGACACACCACACACCGACACACCGACACACCACACACCGACACACCACACACCGACACACCACACACCGACACACCACCACACCACACACCGACACACGACACACCGCACACCGACACACCGCACACCGACACACCGCACACCGACACACCGCACACCGACACACCGCACACCGACACACCGCACACCGACACACCGCACACCGACACACCGCACACCGACACACCGCACACCGACACACCGCACACCGACACACCACACACCGACACACCCACACACCGACACACCACACACCGACACACCACACACCGACACACCACACACCACACACCGACACACTACACACCAACACACCGATACACTACACACCAACACACCACACACCGATACACTACACACCAACACACCACACACCGATACACTACACACCACACACCACACACCGATACACCACACACCGACACACTACACACCGACACACTACACACCACACACCGACACACCACACACCGACACACCACACACCGACACACCACACACCGACACACCACACACCGACACACCACACACCGACACACCACACACCGATACACTACACACCGACACACCACACACCGACACACTACACACCGACACACCACACACCGACACACTACACACCACACACCGACACACCACACACCGACACACCACACACCGACACACCACACACCGACACACTACACACCGACACACCACACACCGACACACCACACACCGACACACCACACACCGACACACCACACACCGACACACCACACACCGATACACTACACACCGACACACCACACACCGACACACTACACACCGACACACCACACACCGACACACTACACACCACACACCGACACACCACACACCGACACACCACACACCGACACACCACACACCGACACACTACACACCGACACACCACACACCGACACACTACACACCACACACCGACACACCACACACCGACACACCACACACCGACACACCACACACCGACACACCACACACCGACACACCACACACCGACACACCACACACCGACACACCACACACCGACACACCACACACCGACACACCACACACCGACACACCACACACCGACACACCACACACCGACACACCGACACACCACACACCGACACACCACACACCGACACACCACACACCGACACACCACACACCGACACACCTCACACCGACACACCACACACCGACACACCACACACCGACACACCGACACACCACACACCGACACACCACACACCGACACACCACACACCGACACACCACACACCGACACACCACACACCGACACACCACACACCGACACACCACACACCGACACACCACACACCGACACACCACACACCGACACACCACACACCGACACACCACACACCGACACACCACACACCGACACACCACACACCGACACACCACACACCGACACACCACACACCGACACACCACACACCACACACCGACACACCACACACCGACACACCACACACCGACACACCACACACCGACACACCACACACCGACACACCACACACCGACACACCACACACCGACACACCACACACCGACACACCACACACCGACACACCACACACCGACACACCACACACCGACACACCACACACCGACACACCACACACCGACACACCACACACCACACACCGACACACCACACACCGACACACCACACACCGACACACCACACACCGACACACCACACACCGACACACTACACACCACACACCGACACACCACACACCGACACACCACACACCGACACACCACACACCGACACACCACACACCGACACACCACACACCGACACACCACACACCGACACACCACACACCGACACACCACACACCGACACACCACACACCGACACACCACACACCGACACACCACACACCGACACACCACACACCGACACACCACACACCGACACACCACACACCGACACACCACACACCGACACACCACACACCACACACCGACACACCACACACCGACACACCACACACCGACACACCACACACCGACACACCACACACCGACACACCGACACACCACACACCGACACACCACACACCGACACACCACACACCGACACACCACACACCGACACACCACACACCGACACACCACACACCGACACACCACACACCGACACACCACACACCGACACACCACACACCGACACACCACCACACCACACACCGACACACGACACACCGCACACCGACACACCGCACACCGACACACCGCACACCGACACACCGCACACCGACACACCGCACACCGACACACCGCACACCGACACACCGCACACCGACACACCGCACACCGACACACCGCACACCGACACACCACACACCGACACACCACACACCGACACACCACACACCGACACACCACACACCGACACACCACACACCGACACACCACACACCGACACACCACACACCACACACCGACACACTACACACCAACACACCGATACACTACACACCAACACACCACACACCGATACACTACACACCAACACACCACACACCGATACACTACACACCACACACCACACACCGATACACCACACACCGACACACTACACACCGACACACTACACACCACACACCGACACACCACACACCGACACACCACACACCGACACACCACACACCGACACACCACACACCGACACACCACACACCGACACACCACACACCGATACACTACACACCGACACACCACACACCGACACACTACACACCGACACACCACACACCGACACACTACACACCACACACCGACACACCACACACCGACACACTACACACCGACACACCACACACCGACACACCACACACCGACACACCACACACCGACACACCACACACCGACACACCACACACCGATACACTACACACCGACACACCACACACCGACACACTACACACCGACACACCACACACCGACACACTACACACCACACACCGACACACCACACACCGACACACCACACACCGACACACCACACACCGACACACTACACACCGACACACCACACACCGACACACTACACACCACACACCGACACACCACACACCGACACACCACACACCGACACACCACACACCGACACACCACACACCGACACACCACACACCGACACACCACACACCGACACACCACACACCGACACACCACACACCGACACACCACACACCGACACACCACACACCGACACACCACACACCGACACACCGACACACCACACACCGACACACCACACACCGACACACCACACACCGACACACCACACACCGACACACCTCACACCGACACACCACACACCGACACACCACACACCGACACACCGACACACCACACACCGACACACCACACACCGACACACCACACACCGACACACCACACACCGACACACCACACACCGACACACCACACACCGACACACCACACACCGACACACCACACACCGACACACCACACACCGACACACCACACACCGACACACCACACACCGACACACCACACACCGACACACCACACACCGACACACCACACACCGACACACCACACACCGACACACCACACACCGACACACCACACACCGACACACCACACACCGACACACCACACACCACACACCGACACACCACACACCGACACACCACACACCGACACACCACACACCGACACACCACACACCGACACACCACACACCGACACACCACACACCGACACACCACACACCGACACACCACACACCGACACACCACACACCGACACACCACACACCGACACACCACACACCGACACACCACACACCGACACACCACACACCGACACACCACACACCACACACCGACACACCACACACCGACACACCACACACCGACACACCACACACCGACACACCACACACCGACACACTACACACCACACACCGACACACCACACACCGACACACCACACACCGACACACCACACACCGACACACCACACACCGACACACCACACACCGACACACCACACACCGACACACCACACACCGACACACCACACACCGACACACCACACACCGACACACCACACACCGACACACCACACACCGACACACCACACACCGACACACCACACACCGACACACCACACACCACACACCGACACACCACACACCGACACACCACACACCGACACACCACACACCGACACACCACACACCGACACACCGACACACCACACACCGACACACCACACACCGACACACCACACACCGACACACCACACACCGACACACCACACACCGACACACCACACACCGACACACCACACACCGACACACCACACACCACACACCGACACACCACACACCGACACACCACACACCGACACACCACACACCGACACACCACACACCGACACACCACACACCGACACACCACACACCGACACACTACACACCACACACCGACACACCACACACCGACACACCACACACCGACACACCACACACCGACACACCACACACCGACACACCACACACCGACACACCACACACCGACACACCACACACCGACACACCACACACCGACACACCACACACCGACACACCACACACCGACACACCACACACCGACACACCACACACCGACACACCACACACCGACACACCACACACCGACACACCGACACACCACACACCGACACACCACACACCGACACACCACACACCGACACACACACACCGACACACCACACACCGACACACCACACACCGACACACCACACACCGACACACCACACACCGACACACCACACACCGACACACCACACACCGACACACCACACACCGACACACCACACACCGACACACCACACACCGACACACCACACACCGACACACCACACACCGACACACCACACACCGACACACCGACACACCGACACACCGACACACCACACACCGACACACCACACACCGACACACCACACACCGACACACCACACACCGACACACCACACACCGACACACCACACACCGACACACCACACACCGACACACCACACACCGACACACCACACACCGACACACCACACACCGACACACCACACACCGACACACCACACACCGACACACCACACACCGACACACCACACACCGACACACCACACACCGACACACCACACACCGACACACCACACACCACACACCGACACACCACACACCGACACACCACACACCGACACACCACACACCGACACACCACACACCGACACACCACACACCGACACACCGACACACCACACACCGACACACCACACACCGACACACCACACACCGACACACCACACACCGACACACCGCACACGACACACCGCACACCGACACACCGCACACCGACACACCGCACACCGACACACCGCACACCGACACACCACACACCGACACACCACACACCGACACACCACACACCGACACACCACACACCGACACACCACACACCGACACACCACACACCGACACACCACACACCGACACACCACACACCGACACACCACACACCGACACACCACACACCACACACCGACACACCACACACCGACACACCACACACCGACACACCACACACCGACACACCACACACCGACACACCACACACCGACACACCACACACCGACACACCACACACCGACACACCACACACCGACACACCACACACCACACACCGACACACCACACACCGACACACCGACACACCACACACCGACACACCACACACCGACACACCACACACCGACACACCACACACGACACACCGCACACCGACACACCGCACACCGACACACCGCACACCGACACACCGCACACCGACACACCGCACACCGACACACCGCACACCGACACACCGCACACCGACACACCGCACACCGACACACCGCACACCGACACACCGCACACCGACACACCGCACACCGACACACCGCACACCGACACACCGCACACCGACACACCGCACACCGACACACCGCACACCGACACACCACACACCGACACACCACACACCGACACACTACACACCACACACCGACACACCACACACCGACACACCACACACCGACACACCACACACCGACACACCACACACCGACACACCACACACCGACACACCACACACCGACACACCACACACCGACACACCACACACCGACACACCACACACCGACACACCACACACCACACACCGACACACCACACACCGACACACCGACACACCACACACCGACACACCACACACCGACACACCACACACCGACACACCACACACCGACACACCACACACCGACACACTACACACCACACACCGACACACCACACACCGACACACCACACACCGACACACCACACACCGACACACCACACACCGACACACCACACACCGACACACCACACACCGACACACCACACACCGACACACCACACACCGACACACCACACACCGACACACCACACACCACACACCGACACACCACACACCGACACCCACCCGACACACCACACACCGACACACCACACACCGACACACACACACCGACACACCACACACCGACACACCACACACCGACACACCACACACCGACACACTACACACCACACACCGACACACCACACACCGACACACCACACACCGACACACCACACACCGACACACCACACACCGACACACCACACACCGACACACCACACACCGACACACCACACACCGACACACCACACACCGACACACCACACACCGACACACCACACACCGACACACCACACACCGACACACTACACACCACACACCGACACACCACACACCGACACACCACACACCGACACACCGCACACCGACACACCACACACCGACACACCACACACGACACACCGCACACCGACACACCGCACACCGACACACCACACACCGACACACCACACACCGACACACCACACACCGACACACCACACACCGACACACCACACACCACACACCGACACACCACACACCGACACACGACACACCACACACCGACACACCACACACCGACACACCACACACCGACACACCACACACCGACACACCACACACCGACACACCACACACCGACACACCACACACCGACACACCACACACCGACACACCGCACACCGACACACCACACACCGACACACCACACACCGACACACCACACACCGACACACCACACACCGACACACCACACACCGACACCCACACACCGACACACCACACACCGACACACCACACACCGACACACCACACCACCGACACACCACACACCGACACACCACACACCGACACACCACACACCGACACACCCGCACACGACACACCGCACACCCGACACACCGCACACCGACACACCGCACACCGACACACCGCACACCGACACACCGCACACCGACACACCACACACCGACACACCACACACCGACACACCACACACCGACACACCACACACCGACACACCACACACCGACACACCACACACCACACACCGACACACCACACACCGACACACCACACACCGACACACCACACACCGACACACCACACACCGACACACCACACACCGACACACCACACACCGACACACCACACACCGACACACCACACACCGACACACCACACACCGACACACCACACACCACACACCGACACACCACACACCGACACACCGACACACCACACACCGACACACCACACACCGACACACCACACACCGACACACCACACACCGACACACCACACACCGACACACCACACACCGACACACCACACACCGACACACCACACACCGACACACCACACACCACACACCGACACACCACACACCGACACACCACACACCGACACACCACACACCGACACACCACACACCGACACACCACACACCGACACACCACACACCGACACACCACACACCGACACACCACACACCACACACCGACACACCACACACCGACACACCGACACACCACACACCGACACACCACACACCGACACACCACACACCGACACACCACACACCGACACACCACACACCGACACACCACACACCGACACACCACACACCGACACACCACACACCGACACACCACACACCACACACCGACACACCACACACCGACACACCACACACCGACACACCACACACCGACACACCACACACCGACACACCACACACCGACACACCACACACCGACACACCACACACCGACACACCACACACCGACACACCACACACCGACACACCCACACACCGACACACCACACACCGACACACCACACACGACACACCGCACACCGACACACCGCACACCGACACACCGCACACCGACACACCGCACACCGACACACCGCACACCGACACACCGCACACCGACACACCGCACACCGACACACCGCACACCGACACACCGCACACCGACACACCGCACACCGACACACCGCACACCGACACACCGCACACCGACACACCGCACACCGACACACCGCACACCGACACACCGCACACCGACACACCGCACACCGACACACCGCACACCGACACACCGCACACCGACACACCGCACACCGACACACCGCACACCGACACACCGCACACCGACACACTACACACCACACACCGACACACCACACACCGACACACCACACACCGACACACCACACACCGACACACCACACACCACACACCGACACACCACACACCGACACACCACACACCGACACACCACACACCGACACACCACACACCGACACACCACACACCGACACACCACACACCGACACACCACACACCGACACACCACACACCGACACACCACACACCACACACCGACACACCACACACCGACACACCACACACCGACACACCACACACCGACACACCACACACCACACACCGACACACCACACACCGACACACCACACACCGACACACCACACACCGACACACCACACACCGACACACCACACACCGACACACCACACACCGACACACCACACACCGACACACCACACACCGACACACCACACACCACACACCGACACACCACACACCGACACACCGACACACCACACACCGACACACCACACACCGACACACCACACACCGACACACCACACACCGACACACCACACACGACACACCGCACACCGACACACCGCACACCGACACACCACACACCGACACACCACACACCGACACACCACACACCGACACACCACACACCGACACACCACACACCACACACCGACACACCACACACCGACACACGACACACCACACACCGACACACCACACACCGACACACCACACACCGACACCACACACCACCGACACACCCACACCGACACACCGCACACCGACACACCGCACACCGACACACCGCACACCGACACACCGCACACCGACACACCGCACACCGACACACCGCACACCGACACACCGCACACCGACACACCGCACACCGACACACCGCACACCGACACACCGCACACCGACACACCGCACACCGACACACCGCACACCGACACACCGCACACCGACACACCGCACACCGACACACCGCACACCGACACACCGCACACCGACACACCGCACACCGACACACCGCACACCGACACACCGCACACCGACACACCGCACACCGACACACCGCACACCGACACACCGCACACCGACACACCACACACCGACACACCACACACCGACACACTACACACCACACACCGACACACCACACACCGACACACCACACACCGACACACCACACACCGACACACCACACACCACACACCGACACACCACACACCGACACACCACACACCGACACACCACACACCGACACACCACACACCGACACACCACACACCGACACACCACACACCGACACACCACACACCGACACACCACACACCGACACACCACACACCACACACCGACACACCACACACCGACACACCGACACACCACACACCGACACACCACACACCGACACACCACACACCGACACACCACACACCGACACACCACACACGACACACCGCACACCGACACACCGCACACCGACACACCACACACCGACACACCACACACCGACACACCACACACCGACACACCACACACCGACACACCACACACCACACACCGACACACCACACACCGACACACGACACACCACACACCGACACCCACACACCGACACACCACACACCGACACACTACACACCGACACACCACACACCGACACACCACACACCGACACACCGCACACCGACACACCACACACCGACACACCACACACCGACACACCACACACCGACACACCACACACCGACACACCACACACCGACACACCACACACCGACACACTACACACCGACACACCGCACACCGACACACCGCACACCGACACACCGCACACCGACACACCGCACACCGACACACCGCACACCGACACACCGCACACCGACACACCGCACACCGACACACCGCACACCGACACACCGCACACCGACACACCGCACACCGACACACCGCACACCGACACACCGCACACCGACACACCGCACACCGACACACCGCACACCGACACACCGCACACCGACACACCGCACACCGACACACCGCACACCGACACACCGCACACCGACACACCGCACACCGACACACCGCACACCGACACACCGCACACCGACACACCGCACACCGACACACCGCACACCGACACACCGCACACCGACACACCGCACACCGACACACCGCACACCGACACACCGCACACCGACACACCGCACACCGACACACCGCACACCGACACACCGCACACCGACACACCGCACACCGACACACCACACACCGACACACCACACACCGACACACCACACACCACACACCGACACACCACACACCGACACACCACACACCGACACACCACACACCGACACACCACACACCGACACACCACACACCGACACACCACACACCGACACACCACACACCGACACACCACACACCGACACACCACACACCGACACACTACACACCACACACCGACACACCACACACCGACACACCACACACCGACACACCACACACCGACACACCACACACCGACACACCACACACCGACACACGACACACCACACACCGACACACCACACACCGACACACCACACACCGACACACCACACACCGACACACCACACACCGACACACCACACACCGACACACCACACACCGACACACCACACACCGACACACCACACACCGACACACCACACACCGACACACCACACACCGACACACCACACACCGACACACCACACACCGACACACCACACACCGACACACCACACACCGACACACCACACACCGACACACCACACACCGACACACCACACACCGACACACCACACACCACACACCGACACACCACACACCGACACACCACACACCCGACACACCACACACCGACACACCACACACCGACACACCACACACCGCACACCGACACACCACACACCGACACACCACACACCGACACACCACACACCGACACACCACACACCGACACACCACACACCGACACACCACACACCGACACACCACACACCGACACACCACACACCGACACACCACACACCGACACACCACACACCGACACACCGACACACCACACACCGACACACCACACACCGACACACCACACACCGACACACCACACACCGACACACCCACACACGACACCCACACCACACACCGACACACCACACACCGACACACCACACACCGACACACCACACACCGACACACACACACCACACACCGACACACCACACACCGACACACCACACACCGACACACCACACACCGACACACCACACACCGACACACCACACACCGACACACCACACACCGACACACCACACACCGACACACCACACACCGACACACCACACACCGACACACCACACACCGACACACCACACACCGACACACCACACACCGCACACCGACACACCGCACACCGACACACCGCACACCGACACACCGCACACCGACACACCGCACACCGACACACCGCACACCGACACACCGCACACCGACACACCGCACACCGACACACCACACACCGCACACCGACACACCGCACACCGACACACCGCACACCGACACACGACCCCACACCGACACACCGCACACCGACACACCGCACACCGACACACCGCACACCGACACACCGCACACCGACACACCACACACCGACACACCACACACCGACACACCACACACCGACACACCACACACCGACACACCACACACCGACCACACCACACACACACCGACACACCACACACCACACACCGACACACCACACACCGACACACCACACACCGACACACCACACACCGACACACCACACACCGACACACCACACACCGACACACACACACCGACACACCACACACCACACACCACACACCGACACACCGCACACCGACACACCGCACACCGACACACACACACCACACACCGACACACCACACACCACACACCGACACACCACACACCGACACACCACACACCGACACACCACACACCGACACACCACACACCGACACACCACACACCGACACACCACACACCGACACACCACACACCGACACACCACACACCGACACACCACACACCGACACACCACACACCGACACACCACACACCGACACACCACACACCGACACACCACACACCGACACACCACACACCGACACACCACACACCGACACACCACACACCGACACACCACACACCGACACACCACACACCGACACACCACACACCGACACACCACACACCGACACACCACACACCACACACCGACACACCACACACCGACACACCACACACCACACACCACACACCGACACACCACACACCGACACACCACACACCGACACACCACACACCGACACACCACACACCGACACACCACACACCGCACACCGACACACCACACACCGACACACCACACACCGACACACCACACACCGACACACCACACACCGACACACCACACACCGACACACCACACACCACACACCGACACACCACACACCGACACACCACACACCGACACACCACACACCGACACACCACACACCGACACACCACACACCGACACACCGACACACCACACACCGACACACCACACACCGACACACCACACACCGACACACCACACACCGACACACCACACACCGACACACCACACACCGACACACTACACACCGACACACTACACACCACACACCGACACACCACACACCGACACACCACACACCGACACACCACACACCGACACACTACACACCACACACCGACACACTACACACCACACACCGACACACCACACACCGACACACCACACACCGACACACCACACACCGACACACTACACCACACACCGACACACCACACACCGACACACCACACACCGACACACCACACACCGACACACCACACACCGACACACCACACACCGACACACCACACACCGACACACCACACACCGCACACCGACACACCGCACACCGACACACCGCACACCGACACACCGCACACCGACACACCGCACACCGACACACCGCACACCGACACACCGCACACCGACACACCGCACACCGACACACCACACACCGACACACCACACACCGCACACCGACACACCGCACACCGACACACCGCACACCGACACACCGCACACCGACACACCGCACACCGACACACCGCACACCGACACACCGCACACCGACACACCGCACACCGACACACCGCACACCGACACACCGCACACCGACACACTACACACCGACACACGACACACCACACACCGACACACCACACACCGACACACCACACACCGACACACCACACACCGACACACCACACACCGACACACCACACACCGACACACCACACACCGACACACCACACACCGACACACCACACACCGACACACCACACACCGACACACCACACACCGACACACCACACACCGACACACCACACACCGACACACCACACACCGACACACCACACACCGACACACCACACACCGACACACCACACACCGACACACCACACACCGACACACCACACACCGACACACCACACACCGACACACCACACACCGACACACCACACACCGACACACCACACACCGACACACCACACACCACACACCGACACACCACACACCGACACACCACACACCGACACACCACACACCGACACACCACACACCGACACACCACACACCGCACACCGACACACCACACACCGACACACCACACACCGACACACCACACACCGACACACCACACACCGACACACCACACACCGACACACCACACACCACACACCGACACACCA